>NW_025946211.1:83291-132219 GCF_000764305.2 Hyalella azteca | reverse complement strand
TCTCACCAAAGATTGCCATGATTGTCTCTCACCAAAGATTGCCATGATTGTGTCTCACCAAAGATTACCATGATTTTGTCTCAGCAAAGATTGCCATGATTGTCTCACACCAAAGATTGTCATGATTGCCTCTCACCAAAGATTGCCCTGATTGTCTCTCACCAAAGATTGCCATGATTGCCTCTCACCAAAGATTGCCATGTTTTTGTTTCACCAAAGATATAAAAAATAAAACAGTGAAAAGAAAACATGTCAAGGCAACGTAATGATTATGCAAAATGATCTTACTAAAACTTTGAGCAAGCACGATTTTAGCACATGTCACTGAAAGGTCTATCAAACGCTTATGGCTATATCGATCTGTCTGATTTTTGGTGGAGAGATGGAGAAAAACATAGGGAACAAATTCTGACCTTCCAAAATTTTTTAACTCTATTACTTTTCGAGTTACAGCCATTCAAAGTTGAATATCTTTTTTTTTGACACACTGTATAGCAGCGAGAGCTTTGCAATTCTGGTATTATATAGAAGCGAGAGCTTTACAATTCTTGTATTACATAGCACCGACAGCTTTACAATTCTTGTATTACATAGCACCGACAGCTTTACAATTCTGGTCAAAATTTGAAGCGTTGATCATGATCAGGAACGACGTGTGATATTCTACTTACACGAGTGGGTTGTGGCAGGATGATAACGGTGGATGATAATGGGCATCGGATGATAATGGACGTCGGATGATAATGATCTTCCATGAGGCGCTTAATTAAGTGGTAATGCATAAACGTCATTTAATATAGTAGAGAATATTTTATGTTTTCAAAATTTACAAAAATTGTACAACCACTTGCAATGACACAACCAGTAAAAATGTTACATCCAGCTACACTGCTACAGTGACAGTTCGAGTTTTAAAACAAAAATAGAGTTTTTTATTCTGTTGCACTTGCCACTTGCGTTCTGTCGAAAGTTCCTCCCTACGAAAACTTATGGCGGGACATAAAAATTCGAAACAAATAAATAAGTTTATTGAATGATCTTCGGCCGTGTTTTTCTTCTGCTCGTTGGATCTTGAGATGAAACGCATAAAGCTTTTGGAGAACGTGCAAGTCCCGTAAACTTCGTTCAACGAAGTGACAATCTCGCTTACACTGACGGATGACGTCAGAGTTACGTCACCCTAGAATAATAAATCAGAGAAAAATTTATTAATTACATAACGGAACATAGGGAAGCCCTCCTAGCACCACTAAAACTATGACCCTATTTATTTTCCTAATGAATTCAATTATTTTCAATTGTTGCGCTAAATTAAATCAAATTATTTCAGTACCGACTATCAGTGTTGCTTTAATTGAATTGACTATGAAGCACATCATCTTTATCGCAATAACAGGCCGTGAAGTGGCTTATAGTATCTTCGCAAAACACCTTCACTGACACAAAATGCACGTATTCACCGCAGGACTTATGGTGTGTTGAATTAAAGATCTGGCCCGGCCTGGCTGAGGATGGGTCACATGAACCGGATGGCAGTAGACAGTCCTAGGGGCGGCTGGTGCAGTAGGCTTTAAGTCTCCATTATTGTTCCAGAAATGAGGTCGTTACTGTGTAGAGTTAAAGTGCACAACTTTCTACGGAACCATAATAGAGCGAATAATAGCTGATATGCGATGTGCCCGACATCGTTGTCAGTATGCCTTTTATACTCGTCATATGCAGACTGCTGAACCTCGTTCACGCTTGCCAGTATACGTTCTGTGTTACATTGTGTTTCACTGCCAGCGGTGCGCTGTCTGGTTACCTGTACAGTTACGACAAACTAGTTAAGTGGGTCCCATGACGCTCAGTTTATGTCTGGTAAATGTAAGATTGAGTGCCACGGTAACACCGTCATCCACATCATCTCCGATATGCAGTACATTAAAAAGCTCTTCTTCGTTGCGGTCCAGTTTGGGTCTTCACTTCCTCAATGGGCGTTCATTTTTCTTAGGAAAGGGAACGAATGTGGATAAGGGAATTACGTGTTATAATGGAACGAATGGAGCCACGTGCAATAATGGAAAGAATGGGGCCACGTGTAATAACGGAAAGAATGGAGCCACGTGTAATAATGGAAAGAATGGAGCCAAGTGCAATATTGGAAAGAATGGGGCCACGTGTAATAATGGAAAGAATGGAGCTACGTGTAATAATGGAATGAATGGAGCTACGTGTAATAACGGAAAGAATGGAGCTACGTGTAATAACGGAAAGAATGGGGCCACGTGTAATAATGGAAAGAATGGAGCTACGTGTAATATCGGAAAGAATGGAGCCATGTGTAATAACGGATAATAATAGAAATTGTATAGGATTGACTGGACTGGATTATTCCTGTTTGGAAAAGTTATTCAGTATATATTTTCAACCTCAAGTGTGATTCTGACATCCACTCACATCATTTTCATTAAATGACCACCATCATTTGATTTTTAATTATTTTACAGTGGATTTCTTAAGCTAAGAAACCAATCCGAGTCGCATTTCTCGTTCAATAAAATTGACGAGTATGTATTTAAACTCCCATAAAGGGACTTTAAATACACATTTCTTCAACAACTCTGGCATCAAAACTATTTTACAAAAATATAACTGTTAGAATAAACCTAAACTCGATCCAAAAATGTTAGGCATTTTATTGCAGATTGGCTTACACAGGATGGAAAATTGCAACTTTTCATTGATCGTTCATTTTATAATTCCATGAAAGCCAGATATTTTTTCGTTGCACTTCTTGAAATAGGGGTGACACTAGGTAGGTAAAGCTTACTTTATCAAACTTTCTGAGAAATGCGGAACTTTCCTGATAAAGTCTTCTAAGAGGAGCTACCAATAATTACCGGTCATGATTTTAATATTCTTAGAACTAATGTAATCAGGAATACAGACTTTTTGGCACTATCGTTACCGTTGCAACTTTACGCTGCTGGTGGATGCGAGACATGTTGTATTGTACAAGCGAGTGATAGTTTTGAGCCGTTATTTCATACAAACGTCTACTGTTCTCTTGAGGTACACGCCTTATGTAGAAAAGTCTTAAACTATAATATACGAATTTTCAAGTAGAATCAGCGTAATTATATAAGTACTGTTTCGTTTAGCTCTTATTGCTTTATTATTGCTTCACTCGGGAATTGCTTTATTGTATGCACTGTGAGGAAATTTGACTGTAAATACCAAAGACCATATCAGAAAGCTCTCAAAAATATAGCGAACACTTCAGGCAAAATGGTATCAGAACGACTGGCCGACTGAGTGACGCTATGCACACAAAATATTATTGTAATTTTTCGTTACCATTTGGAATGACGCATGCTTGTTGCATGCTGCAGTGACTCGATTCACGCACTTCATTCATTCACTCGAGTCACGCACTTCATTCATTCACTCGAGTCACGCACTTCATTCATTCACTCGAGTCACGCACTTCATTCGAAGATTAAAAAAATTATAATAGTTCGACAATTAACTCAGGATCTGCAGGTATGAGTGAAAGAACTACTCTTCGTAGTTTTAATAATTATGGTTGATAATTTGTTGATGATAAATTACTCTGAATTCGTTTAATATTGTTTTACCCAAATAAAAATTTAGAGTGGAGCACCTATGTTTTTAAGATGACTATAGGCGGACGCCACAGGTGGAGCAGCTATGATTTATACAGTGAATTAAGGGTGGCGTGCACCACCTTTACCACACCTATAACCTGCCTATGGCCCCCCTACCCGTAAAGCTCTTCTTCCGCAAATAACTACCCATTGGCACCAGTGGCACATTGACGAGCCACGGATGGCCACTTTTTAAAATTAAGTCTTAAAAAAATTTTAATTTAGTTTCTAATCCAATGCTTATGTATTTACTGACATAGTTCCACACAATCAGCATTATATGGGCTGCGTACATAGATCTACCACGATAGTACAAGTAACAATGTCTGACATGTAGCGGGAACAAATTTTCAGAGTACCATGCACATACCCCGTGAGAAATCGAGTTGATGAAACTCCCTGCCTGCTGGATTCGAACTCCGGTCTCCCACACGCGAAGCAGAGCCTCTACCGTTGAGCTATAAGAGAGGACTAGGCACTAGAGTAATTTTAAAATATTTGACTGAAGTATTGCAAGTATTAATTTCATCGGATGACAGAAGTTAGTGCTACCACCGTGATGATTAGATGGTTCCATCAACAGTTTTATTTGAACATGCTGCTACATTCAAATAAGCAGCCACTGAAACAACCTCCGTTTATTCGTAACGAACGATGGTTCAGCTCAGAGTAAAGGCTACGGAAAAATGCTTAATAAGCATCGAAGTTTCATAATGTGAACATTACACCAATTTTGACAGCGGTTTGATTCGAAATATTTCATCAAGAACATTCTTGCGTGATATAAGAATTGATATCACTCGATTATTTTGAAATTTCAGGCGTGAATTACCTGCACCACTTCGTGTCACTATTTTTCTCCTGCATAATCTTCAATCTTTTACGTCCAAAAGATACCAGGACCACTCTAGTATAAATTTAGACTTAAAATCGAAATGATTATCGGACTGTATAAGCAAATTTCCCAAAATAATTAAATCCCACTATCGAAGTAAGCGATAGAAAGACGAATTTTTATTCGTATCCCGGAAAGTAAATAAATTCGTATTTATTCGTAAATAACCCGGAAAGCACGTATTTCAAGCAGGACATGGTAAAGATTAGTAGGAAACAGGTCATAGTAAAGATTAGGAAGCTCAACGCCGACTCCCGTAAACCCAACTCGTGTGAACGTGTGCTTCCTCGACTGCTCGCTGTGCTTGGGAGCCGCCTAGCCGCTGTGCTTGGGAGCCGCCGAGCCGCTGTGCTTTAGAGATGCCCTACCTCTACTCTACAGACTATGTCGACGTGGCTTTAGAGTTTAGATAAATGGGGCGATTTGAGAATATTGTCAATATTATATAACACACTTAATCGATCCATACAATTTATACTTAATGATACAATAATTAGTCTGAATTGATCGCAATATTTCCAACACAGACAGTTGGCGTATAAGCATAATTCGTAATAAATTTACTCAATATCTCATGTGAACATAAAAAAATGGATTCACTGTCATCTTTTGAGAAACAATTTTTTGCGACAAAAATTTTCCATTGTTCTGCGGACAATTTATATCAGAAGCAGTGTGATACATGCCCAGTGGCTTCACTTTGGTTTGGAAAATTTGTGAACACCTTGCTTCTGTCTGTCAGTTTTACTCGAACCTACTGAATTCACGCTAAATTTGCACTAATTTTTCTTAACAGAACTTAATCTTAAATGCTAAGCACACAGAACGTTTCGTCTCAGAACTCCGAACGAACGTCAGAACGCCAAGCACAAGTCATGGTTTCGTCTTAATCTCGGATGACCTGCAACCCAAAAACACCTCTCTACGTTGGATAAATTACAGTGGCAAGTATCCTTCGTGCACTGTGCAGTTTTTGCAAACGGTTATCGGTGGCTTACGAGAGATTTGTCTGCAATGAGCCATAGATGTTTCAGACCCTATAAATCATCGATGATTCATCGATGACTCCCACCTATACTTGCCACTCTTTCGATTTATTGGTGTTTTATTGTCGATTTTCGGCAGATCTGGCCACCCACCGTTACGCCACCTATAATCTACTATCGCCACCTATAATCATCGGTGCTCCACCCTTAATTTTATTTGGGTATAATAAAGTCGTCATGGCGATGTCACATCGAAGAGAATCACGCCACGCTCAGCCGTCTGGTTGTATAGTTGGCAGCGATGCACGTGGCTTTAAAGTTGTTTTTGGTCTGCTTTACCACCTGATTCAAAACAGAGCCTGGCAAAACTTCCCGACTTCCGAAGACTTTATAGCATTCTGATATTCTGACGAAATATTTTTTTAAGAACGTAAACATATATTAAAAAAGTAAACGTAAATTCATACATGCTCCGAAAGTGTTCGAGTGCCGTCCATAATATCGTTGCACCAGTGATACCGAGTACCATAGTTTGTGGATTCATCTTCAAAAGGAACGGTTCAGCGTGAAATAAAAAATCGCGATCGTTATGGTGCAGCCAGAAAAAATCGTAACGATGCACCCAGTGTGCACGCATCGGATGACACTTTAAAATTGGCCATATATATATTATTGGCATTGTTTGAGGAAACAAAGCGACAAAAATTTGCAAGTTTTTCGTTATGCCTGGTCAATAAAATAAAATGATGGGTAGCTGGTATTGATGTGATGTGTGATAAAGATATAATATAAAATTTTCAGGAGGCACGAGTACAGAACAGATTCAGGAACCAAAACTCTCAAGATGAGGAGTGACAAAAAGAGTTCTAGAAGCACTGATTCAACACGCGAGAAACTATGAGATGACAACAATTTTGAAGGTCTCTTGAAACTGAACTAAGACAAAAATAGCGGTCTAAAATCAAATTAACTTCTGTTGAATGTCCTGTTGAATGTCAATAGTGGAGAGGAAGTTAAGATATTCAGAAGTGAAATTTTGTGCCGCACACTTTGATTAAATTAGCTCTTCTCTCGTAGGTGGAGTGACAGCCTCCAAAATTTGGCGGTATATATTTTTAAAACTGCAAGGAGCTCATGTACAGGAGTCAATACTAAAATAGCCAAAATTTACAGATATTTCACTATTAATGAACACGGTTGTTTCTAAAAATAGGCAAGCTTTGAAACCCACAGGATCAATAATTGTTATAAAATTTACGATAATGTTAGGTGGGGGCTAGTTCAGCGTCAACTAGATTTATTTCGTAAAATCTTCTGACGACAGCATAAAGCAGATGTTGCTATCGGCAAGGCACATAAAATTTCCCTCATAAGAGTAATCTCGTGTTTCAAACGGGACAGCTATGGTGCTTCGAATAATCACTGTTATAGTTGCTTGACTTTCTCCTTCACTTGATGATTGTTTGTTCGAGACTCAAACATTATTCAAGAGACAACTGGACATTTTCCTGGGCACAATTCCAGATCGACCTCCCCTGCAACACTACCAGCGGTGAGAAGCAAGCAACAGCATCGTGCATCAGGTGGCCCAAATGAGGGCGGATGAACGATAATCAGAGGCGGCGATCCATCGTGGCCTGGGACTGCTACGTCCCAAACAAGTACCAAGATTACCAAGATCCAGGACCATAAGGTTTTTATCGCCTTTGATTCCGTTCTTTTATTTGTTTATATGGCATTGTGTGAGTTTTTAATATATATGTTGATGAATTACGAATTTATTTTAACAGAGATAATAAATGGCCTACACTTGTTCTTCGACACCAAAATCTCTAATGTTCAAAATAGTGGACTGGCCATTTCATGACACTTTCGGCATCGAAAAAAATATTTATTCTATTCTAATTATGGTAGTAATCAGTGAACAATTGTTCATCGTAATGAAGCTCTTCAATACAAACCTTTATCTTATCATCGTAAGTCTTCTATCAACAAGTACCGACTGCTTCCATCACTTATTTCTAATTGGTCCCAATTTACTGTTACGCAATAACTAATGCCACGTGTGTTTACAAGGAAGATTTAATTTCGAATCCAACTTGCTCGAACATATTTATTACTTGTATTCACTATTTCAGCTAAAGTATTAAATGTAAATAAATAGGTTTATGAAAGTCAAGTAATTAATAAGCATTGAACATAAATACAATTTCTTTTTTTTCTAACGCGTCAATTGTTGATGCATTTATAGGTTTATTATTAAATGAATTCAAAATCTATCACATATAGTTTGCTTCGTTTAAAGATTTTTGCGCAATTCCTATATTTGTGATTATAGATTAAGCTACTCGATCTATGGTACTTATTTTGGTGCATGTTTCTTTTCCTAAGCATCATATAACTAGCAGCTTGAAATGTCTTCCACAATAAATAATTTTCAAACGCTTTATTGTCTGTTAATGAAATTAAAATATATTTCGAAATTAAATCTCTGTCGTATTAGATATGAATGATATTTTGTACGTTATCTTGAGTGAATCGATAAACTGATTGTAGTTTCCTTTGCCTAGCTTGCTTATTTTGACTATATGGTCCCTTTTAATCCAATAGCTAATTTCAAACGCAATCTGATTCTGCTTAGATATATAAAGGAAATTGTCGCCGATATGTTTGAAAATTTGCCAGTAATTATCGCTTTTAGTTGAGCAGTTTCGGCGCTATGAAAAAATCATTTCCCCTTCTACTCCGAATTTATTGCCTTAAATTACACTGCACAGTCCTGATTTGAATTGAAATCAACAGCGCGAAGCCGACACATCAACGTGCATGTTGAAGCCTTCGATAACCGAAATACACATCCATAACGCCCTACTCTGATGGTTACACTCTTGAAAATAAGATGGATACAGAAATTTTATTAAATGATATTCGTATTAAAATCACTTGATTGCTTAAATCGCAAATTTGTCAAGAATTTAAAAAGCAAAGAAAACCGCCAAAAGTTTACCATTTCTTAAGAATGAGAACGTTTCGGAGTCCAGCTCCATCGTTAGTTCAAAAGTTCAATACCTTTAAGACAAGCAGAATCAATTAGAAAACTAAAATTCACATTGAAGATAAAATTCTAAACTGACAAAAGAAAAAATAAATACACTTGAGCTGGCAGGCCTATCTATTTGCAATATCAAGGGGATAGGAGCTGACGGCTGCATTTAAACTTGCTATGTTTCTGTTTAAAAATATACAGGGATTCTAAATTCGGAGGTCAGAGACACCGGTCGTGAAAGCTAGAACTCTATAATCTCTATCGGACACCGTAACTTTGCACTGCTCGTCATGGACGCGCAGAGCTGTGCAATGTTCCGATAGCGATTTTAGAGTTCCGCAGATTTGATGACTATTTTAATGTTACCATTAATCCAGGGATGCAGTAACTATTTCCATTAATATTAGAATTTAAAGACCTAGTAGCTCTACTTATTATTTAACAAAAAGTTGAAGCACTTTTGAGTAATTACGCTATTTTCACCAGGTGAAATGCATTCGAGTTCATTAAAAGGGCCATTTTCTGTTCATTCGACAAAACTTTGAAGATAATCAAGGTCCAAATATAAGCCTATAGAATTCATTGATCGGTGACACTAATGAATAATATATTTAAACTGAATATGAACTGAAAGGTTGTTTTAGTTTTACAAAACAATGCTATGAAGTTAAAAGTCAGGCGCGTCGTTTGCTTTATTTAATGTGGTTTATGTGTTTAGGTGTTAAGATTTTTGATTCATTTACTCGTGGTATAATTTTTTAGGTAAGATAACTAAAGTTCTGCTAGCATACACTTTTACGTCCATGCATGAAAAATTATTGAGAATACTATACATTTATTGAAAAATCGATTGAGACTATTAAGTTTTGAGAATTTAGTGCTTAACTGTAATTCTTATTTAATATAATTGCTAACGCTGGTAGTGAGCGGTATGTAATTCAGATTAGCACTAGCAGACTTATTGACTCCTCATATGCGTACTGCTAACATGCAAGTTTGCTACATTAATTCTCTCTGCGTGGAACAAAAAAGTTTTAGTAACATTGCACTCGACTCCAAATTATATTTTCCACATGACCCATGCCATTTTCGGGCAACGACATCAAATGTGACTGAGCTGTACAAAGTAGTCGGTATATGTAGGCAATATTAGCATTAATTTCATTCTGGGGCCTTTTTTTCGCCGTGAAACACTGCATTGTCATCCATTCACCACTTAACGCATCTGTGTTAAATCAGGAGAAATACTGGAATTTGAATTGAAAAAAAAACAGTGTGTCAGCAGGAAGCAAACTTCCACACTCTCACAGTCCTCCATACAAAAGCACACTATCACAACACGTTAATCTGCTGATGATAATAGATAAAGTAATGTTAATTCAAATACTGGAACCGTTCACTTCAGAGCAAGAATTACTGGTCATTTTACATAGACACCGGCAACACTTCTCTTTCCTGATCTGAGCAAATTACGCAAGAAATTAGCTAGTGGATAGACTGGGTTACGGAGGCAAGAGGGGCATGATTGGGCGAAGTAATGAGGATTGGTTTATTGTTTTATAGATGATAAAGCTAGAGATATTATTGGAAACTATTACGGAAAAAATTTAGTTTAAAACAATATTTTGATTGCATAAACAAAATGCGAAGCGCATGAAAGTAATTATTCGTGAAAGCTGCTTGTATATGATGGGTAATAGTAATATTGAATTTCACTATTCCTGTGGCAAGTTGTTCTATCTCATCACATATTAAGAAACTGAATTCAAGCTCCATTGTTAGCCAAGTTAATCACTAAACTACACTGAGAGAAGTCTGTGCGTTGAGCGTGTAGTAGAAAGTTTACAGTTTACAAGAATGTTTTAAATTAACACATATAATAACATTGTTTCTAGCCGAAATATCAATTTTATAATAGTGAGAACATAGTGAGTTGAAAATATCATGCAATAGTGATTAAATGTACGTATGACATTCACATGCTTTATAATTTTCATCGTTGGTGTTTGTTTCGCCGTGAATACAGAAGCAGTTTCGAATTAATTCGATCTGAAACATGCAGCCGTTCGATTAGTCTTTATTGGTAAGCCAAGTAATAGATCATCGACAGTTAATTCGAACTTATTCATTATTACTAATAATAGATAATGTATATGTATGGTAGGTGCGCCAAATGATTAATTTATAGCTTTATATCCCAAACGTACTTTAAGCAAAATAAGTTACCTAATAATTCTACTTATACGTATAGTTTCAATTGTTTTATGTGTTTGTAAATTAAATCTATTATAAGTTTTAAATACTTATGCTTTTATATAACTTTAAGTGGATTTATTTGAAAACTTGCAGATCGATTTCTTCGGAAGCCCGCGAAACCACGACAATACACGAATTTTTTTCTCATAACATTGCTTGCGTACACGCGATGAAGTGAAGCTGCGGTAGGTGAAGCGCGATGAAGTGAAGCTGCGGTAGGTGAAGCGCGATGAAGTGAAGCTGCGGTAGGTGAAGCGCGATGAAGTGAAGCTGCGGCAGGTGAAGCGCGATGAAGTGAAGCTGCGGTAGGTGAAGCGCGATGAAGTGAAGCTGCGGTAGGTGAAGCGCGATGAAGTGAAGCTGCGGCTGTCTCTTATACACATCTAGATGTGTATAAGAGACAGGTTTGAAGTAGGTAAGGCCGAGGTGGAAGTAGGTAAGGCCTAGGTGGAAGTAGGTAAGGCCTAGGTGGATCAAAACTTGTGGCTTTGTTTATGGCACGCGACTGGTGTGGCAGCACGGTGCCTGCACTGTCTGGTAAGGGACATGCCCTTTATCTTGAATATTTCCTAATTAATCTTTGAATATTTTCATTTAAATATTAGTGAGGTAAGTGGAATTGTATAATAATTTATAATTTTTCTTAGATTTTACATTAGTGCATCTGTTTTCGAAAACCGTTGTAAAATGTTAAATGAAGATGAGCAAGTTGGGACAAATGTTAGACATCCATGCGTTGCGTGGAAACTCCAGTAATGGAAACTAAATAACAGACCCATTAATCAGCACCGTTAATGTTTCAGCACTGAAGGTGCAACAGTAGGATGCCGCACTACAATAAAAGCTTTCATTCATATTCACAGGAGAAGTGGATGAAGAAAGTTCAGGAGACTGCAAAGCTTGCCAGCAGTACTGGCGCTCACTGATCAAAAAAGTCACTACAGAAGACATTATTAACTTTGAGAAAAAATATGTGGGTAAGAACTCATTATACTCTAGCTTATTAAAATAGGATTACCCGTTGCTGTACAACTAGAAATCTTAAGAGAAATTTTTTGAATTTTACATGTGTTTCAATGTTTTCTCTTTTACTCTTCCTATGAATGCAACTTTAAAAATTGTGAGAAAATTAACTTCCCGTGTGCCACGACTTTTATTCTTTTTGACTTCTTAAAAATGTTAATATCCAATAGACGATCACAATTTGAGTAGTATCAGGCAGCAGGTGGTGCGTTCGTTCTTAAAATTTTCTTATTATTCTATAATTAGTAGATGATATACAAAGCTTTTACACTTGGAACATATATTCTAAAGACATTTTTATGATGATTTTTGCTTATTGCAACCTCTAAAAATCTTAGCTGCATTTTTAGGGCAATTTTCTTACATATGCTGTTATACATATTTTTGAAAATTTAAACGACCGTCTAGTCATGAAGGAATCAACTTTGAGGTCTAACATTTTGCAGTATAACATCCGTAATACTGCATCCGTTGAACTCCAAAACTTCAAAATGCTCCACTCTTATGTACAGCCTATGTCTTTTTGTGAATAGAAATTAGAACATAACAATTTGCATCGAATATGATGTTAATCTTCATCAGGGTTAGAGAAAGAGTTAGCAGACCTGGAGGCTGCGTACAAGACAGGGAAGGGCAGCATGGACCACATCCTGGACGCTGTGCTGCTCTGCACCATTGATGATGAGCCGCGCTTTAGGAGCATCATTGACCGTGGATCGAAGAGGGCAGATGTGGAGGCCTACAAAGCATACACGTTCGAAACGCAAGCAAAAAAAAATATAACTCAATACTCACTGCAGTGAGTGACAGAGAGCGCATTTTCTCGTCGATGAAAACGTAAAGTCACGAACGGACAGACAGACAGACGGACAGACGGACGGACGGACATGGCGAGAACAATAGTGCATTTTTTCCATAAATGAGAAAATGCGCTAAAAACTAAACGCAAAAGGCAGGTAATGTGCTGATCTCATTTTGTCAGATGGTTATGGTGGTATGTTTTTTTTATTTACTTCCTTTCATTTAAAAAATATATTTTTATCAAGTCAGATGTAACAATTCTACTTACGTGATAGAAGTTTATGTCAAAATTTCTTGAAAATATTATATTTCTTTTATGTAATAAAATAATTTAAAAAAATATTTTTTTAATATTCGAAATTAAAATTAGAAATTCATTGAACATGTTTTACATTGAAGACACTGGATTTTTTAGAAGTGTTGTCTTTAAAAATTAATTTTTAAACGTATAATTTAATGGCTCATATTTTATCAGTTTATTATTCTAAACCAAAAATAGCAAGTAAAATGTAAACAGTATCAAAGTTGCCTTGCTAAATTCGTTAATTTGAAACCCTCAATTTCTTCTTTACAAAATTCTTCCTCGGTCTGTACAAGAGGAGCGCTCCAGTTAGGCAGATCCGTTCCACAGCGCCACTTACGCTGTAACATCGTCGATTGCTGGTTGACTAAGTTGCACTGTCTTTAATGACGTTGAGTCGACGTCTAATGATTGTGGGGACTCAATTTAAATGAATAATGATTGGCAATGTCGTTCGAAAAAATACATTTTAACAGCGGCAAAATCAAAAGAATGGAAATACGTCTGTTATAATTTTCCCGTAAAAACTTCACGCTAATAAATAGTAGGCAGGCAATGGTGATGTTATTCGCTGTTTTCCTGCGTGATTTTATTCCATGAAAACTTGACACGTCGATAGTAAATTATTGTCTAACACTTTATGATTAAAAATATTTAGCTATTTTCTTGTTTCTAACAAATTTTGATACCCACTAGTACTAGTGCTGGATGTGCACTTCCATGCTTTATAAATCGCATAACATGGAAACGGAAAGCTTAAAATATTGACGTCGTTAAAAATTATAAAAAAAATCGTAGATATTGTGGTGGGAATTGAGGTGCTATAGACATTTAATTAAATGTAAAATGATAGTTCAATTCAAATTAATGCCCTTTCAAGGCATTAAATGAACTTATCGTGACCCAAAATGAACACAGTCACCCAAAAAAAACAGTCACCCTTTTAGAAATAAAAACAATTTTCAGATTTTTTCAGACATGTGTAATCAAAGTTAAACTTGTAAGAAAGGTAGACTGGGTTACCAGTTTTTCCCGGTGCATTTTTGCTGTCGTTCCTGAGTGACGGATAAATGATCGTTGTACGTGTACGTTTTATGTGGCGAATAGTTGATTGATTGGCGAATAGTTGACGAATAATTGATCGATTGCGTTGAATTGATCGTTTGCAAGAGGTGAATAGACGATCGTAAATATATGGCGAATAACTAATCATGTGCACGTGACGAATAAGTGATCGCTTGCCCGTGGCGAATAATTAATCGTATGTGGCGGCGAATAATTAATCGTGTGCATGTGGCGAACAAGTTATCGGTCGCATGTGGCGAATAAGTGATCGTTTTCTTGTGACGAAAAAATTATCTGTATGATTGATATAGCCTGCATGTGACTGATCGTTTGCATCTGGTGAATGTCGTATGTATGTCGTGTATGTGAGGCTCCGCTAATTTTGTTTATAGAGACCCAATCTACATGCGGTGGACGACGTCTGAGTTGACCATCCTTTGGTGCGGAATTAAGATTTGAAGTCACCATCAAAATGAGGGCACCATCACATGAGGGCAAAAAGTGCTCATTTCCTTACATGAATTAAGAACACATTTTAAAAAATCAGTATAGCACATCCAATCATTTTACTCAGCTTGGAAACTATTTAGCCCTCTTTTCGATCAATATTTAGGTAATGCATTTATATGAAAATTTATTCTATGTTTTATCTATCCGAAAATCAGTCTACGGCTTTCTACAAAAAAAATCTGAGCTGAGAATTAGACTTTCCTCAGTCGGTCTCACAGAGCATTAATTACTGTTAGAAGAAATGCAGTAATGAAGGTTTGATCAATGCTTTTATACTCGTTCGATGTTTTATGAAAATTTGTGACAAATTCTGCACAAAATTCCAAATTGTCATAGTCAGATAATGTGTGGGTCGTTTTTAAATTTATATGCAAAGTCAATTATTCTTCTTTAGATTAGGAAATGACGGATTCGTTGTAACTTGTCATATGAACTAAGCATTTAAATAAAAGAAAACGCCAAAAAATTCATTTTGTCTGCAGTGAAAACTTATCGGAGTGCTACTTTCCAGGTGCTACCTCAAGATCCCGAATAAATTTATCGAAGTGAAACTTTAAACGCGTGCTGCGTCTAAGCTTTACCAGGATTTCTAAGTAGAAGCCGAGCCAATTGCCACAACCAAACATGATTGAGGCTGCATCTTTCCATCACAGAAGACCCGGTGCGGTACTCAATAGTAGCTCTATCGTCCTCTTAGATAATATAAATATTAGAAATGATACATGAACGTGCATTGATGTATACCAGGGGTCTCCAAACTATGGCCCGCGGGCCACATCCGGATCTTCCATAATTTCACCCGGCCCGCCGGACGAAGTCGTGAAATTAATAAATAATTATTTTATGAATTGCATCGCATAATTATTCAAAGCTTGGGCCTGCTGACTGGTGGCGCTCAGCCCGAGTCAGATTTCCTCTCTCTCTCGAAAGTGTGACGTACAGATACTAGTACTGGTAGTGGTAGATATGTGTTGTGCATTACAACCAATCAGTTGTGTATAACTGTACGTATATTGTGAGGATGGAGGCCGAGTTGGGCTTCACTGCTTCTGTTTCAGGAGCACAGCTCTTTCATAATCCATTTGACTGCAATACTGAATATCTTCTAACTCAGTTTCAAATTGAAATTATTGATCTCCGGACAGATGACAGACTGAAGAATAATTGTAAAGAAGGAAATCTGATTGAGTTTTATAAATGCCTACAGCCAGATCAGTTTCCAAATTTGATAAAGTTTGCTTGCAGTTTTGGTTCCATTTTTGGTTCAACATACCTTGTGTAAACAAACATTTCCCAAAATGAAGGGTATTATTGCAGATTAACTACATCCAAAAAAAGGGTGTTTTTTTTTTAATTATATGTTTTTTGGGGTGTAGATTACGAATCTGAAATCCATTTGGTATTATTGCAGATTAACTACATCCAAAAAAAAGGGTGTTTTTTTTTTAATTATATGTTTTTTGGGGTGTAGATTACGAATCTGAAATCCATTTTTGGCGGTCGGCATCGGAAAACCGATTTTTTGCAATAATACCGATCTAAAGGTGAGTGGGTAACGTAAGTTACGTAACCCCCATGTTAGTAAGTCGCGAAAAAAATCGGTTTTCCGATGCCGACCGCCAAAAATGGATTTCAGATTCGTAATCTACACCCCAAAAAACATATAATTAAAAAAAAAACACCCTTTTTTTGGATGTAGTTAATCTGCAATAATACCAAATGAAGTATATGAAATCTAAATATAGAGCAAATTTTCTGATGATAACTCGAAATAAATTCTTACAACTGGCTCATCTAATCTGGAACCGGATTTTAATGAATTTTTGAAGTCAAAACGACAGCATCATTCGATAGGCATCAAGACAGGCATATATTTAGTTTCCCCCGATTTCTTCCAAAAAGATATGTTTTAATATTTCTATGTTTATACTTTATTATTTGAGTAAATAAAATTGCTGGCACTGATTTTTTTTATTCCTTTGGCCCGCGTGTATATGAGAAATATATAATGTGGCCCGCTCATTGAAAAGTTTGTAGACCCCTGATGTATACAATGGCAAGTGCTGATCCTAGGCTATCAAAGTTCGTTGATGCATCATTGCAAAACAACGACATCATTGATGCATCATCGCAAAACAAACTGCGACATTGACAAATATATACGGCAAACTGTATCAGTGTTTCCCAAAGTGGGCGATATCGCCCCCCTAGGGGTGGTGGAAAGATTTGGGATTTTGGGGGGGCGGTAAGGAAGAAGAGGGCGGTAGGGGGCGGTAGTCCGAAGTCGAAGTCAGAAGTTCGAACGTTTGTTTGGCGATTTGTAGGGTACGGCCGGTACGCATCCGTGCGCCACCAAATTTGTGCACCAATCAGCCTTGAAAGGAACACCTAGCATATTTCCGGATGACCACCAATCAGCTGCGGATTAAACCATCCGTCGGTAACCAACCCGTGACATCATCTTGCTTTAAATATTAGGAGCTTTACGCCACCACATTCTGAAGCGAATAGCCCAGAGCGTAATGGTTATGCACCACTGAACGTTGTTGCATCGAATCATCACTTCATACCCAGACTTTAGCGCGAACTGTAACTTGCGGACAACGGTCTGCGACCAACCAGCCCAGGTCGCCAGTGGAACTGCATGCATCCCTGCCATGCACCACCAGACCATCACTTTTGGTCACCATTCAACATCCAGGGTTAGGTTTCAGAAAGCATTGTTCTGTTCCAAACTTTATCGTCCGCAAGTGAGTGACTTCCGCAGCTTCGCTAAATTACGTAACTTTTAGCTCCCTGCATCTGGGGTTAGGTTCCAGATAGCATAGTTCTGTTCCAAAATTTATCGTCGTACGACGCGTGGCTGTTCGACCGTGGGCTGATTCGACGCACAGCCGGCACAGGACAGATACGGACGGCTTCGACGCGCTCCATCCGGGTGGTGTGGAATTTTTTAGCGTGTTGGCAACTTGGCAGACAACGCTGGGCCATACGACGCCAGGCTTATTTTCCTGTGGGCTGTTTGATCTAATTCAATGGATGTGATCAAAAAGTTGGAGATTGAGGGATTACAGTTTGAGAGATGTGAGAAAAATTCCTGAGGTCAGCAAAACCACAATTGACAAAATTTTGACTGAACATATAGGCTATTCAAAGTCTGCCCAAGATGGGTACTGGGTTGCAAAAAAGATCACATCAGAACACCAGCGGCAGCAAGCGTTGTTTAGGCAGGCAGTGGCAGCGGGCATCCCTGCAGCTGCATGGGCATCAGTTCGGAAATTTTTCAAGTCCCTGACCTATCTATGCACCATCCTGGAGCTTGTACACTCTTCATCAAACACCTTCCTCTGTTGCCTAGCCGCGCATAGAAACAATCCCAGCGCCAGTGGGCTGGATTTGGATTTGGATTTGGGGCGTGGTGACTCTGAGAGAAAGAATTTCAGGGTCAGGCCTTTGCAACGGCCATCAGCCACGCATCACATTTTCATTTGTTAGTAAGAAGAAGGAAGGGAGACCAAGCCAGGTGGAAGCAACATTAAAGAGAAGAGGCTAGAAGAGGTGTGACAGTTTGTGTTAAGGTTGAGAAGTAATCAAGGNGTGTATAGGCTGAAGAGAAGTGGAGACAGGATACATCCTTGTCGAACACCCCTCACGCACTTCACCCAGTCAGTCTCCACATCTCCAAGCCTATATTTAGCACGAGTGTTCACATACATACTTTCAACTATCCTCACATACTTTTCACTCATACCAATTTTTTTCAATATCTGGCACAACAATTTTCTGTCAACTCTATCATATGCCTTTTCTATGTCTATGAACGCCAAGTACACTCTCTTTCCATCTCTCTTCATTCTTTCAATCAATTCATTCACAACAAATATGTTATCTTCTGCTCTTCTGTCACACCTGAAACCATTCTGTTCCTCACCAAGTACTCTTTCACGCTCCATACATATTTGCATTCGCTCAGCCCTTGGCAGTGGCAGCCCTTGGAACTTATTTTTAAAAGCCACCTTGTAATATTCAATTAATAGCAATAATAATAATATCACTTGATTCTCCAAAGCAATACTAATGCAATTCTATATTGACAAAGTCATTTAAGTTGTGTGTGTGCCATTCAGATTTGTTTGTCATTAGCAGTTTTATATTTTACATTCAGATTCATTTGGCATTCAATTGTTTGGAATCTTGATTAATTTTAACTAACTGATACCATGCACATATGTGGATAGATAATGTAACAAGTAGATGGCACTGCAGTTCTATTCTTCTGTTCTTTCAAAATTTTCCATGATATATAAACTAGTTTAGTGTTTCTGGAGAAGCAGTAAAAAATCAGAATACTAAACTTCATTGGTGCTTCTTTATTAAGGCTTTGTTATCTTTTAAACTGCATAGTCTGCATTGGCTTATTTCCATGTAATTCTCTATGATATCAAAATTGTGTGGGTATAAATAAAGTGTTCACGTGCATGTCTGGTTTGATAAACTGACCCAAATTCATTGGAATGTGTTTTTTTTTTCTATAAGGAATTGAAGAACTTTGCATCATGCTCCAATTGTTAATAATTTCACTTGCAGATACTAATTGCCTCTTATTGAATTTTTCAAAAAATTTTCCAGTATAATAAAGTTGCAATTGGCCTCAACCCTGCACAATCTCCTCAGTGCTATAATGAATAGATTACGCGAGTGCAGAGTTATGATACACAAACTAGAGGAGGGAAGTTGGAAAACTGAGCAGAGCCTTACTCATGGATCTGCTTTTGATGGTCAGCTTAAGTCTTCAGGTAAGCTGCAAATTCAAGGTTAGACCTATCACTTCCAATGATATGAAAACAATAAATAGTTATCATAAGGTTATTAATTTTTCACCTGGAATATATCAAATATAACTGTTGGGGCAGCATTTTGTGCAGTAATGAGGTTGAAAGTTGTTTATCATTTGCTAATGTTGAGATACTATCTGTTGTTGACATTATCACAATGTTGATTCAATTGGAACCCATACAGCCAGGGAGGCCAGGGATGCCACTGACTCATCTTCAGTCCCTCTCCCTGAAATAGGATCTGTTTACATCAAGAACGATCCTGGAGATGAGAATGAATTCTTTTCTGTGAAGCAGGAACCAATTGACATTTTCAGAAATGAGGTAAAGATCTGTATACCTACTAAAATTATTTAAGCAACCATAATTAAGTGCATACGGTATATTAACTTACAACACTTATATTCTCCAAATGGTCTAGAACATGATTAATTGTACTGCAAAATTTTCATGTTCTTAGTTTAACTTAACAGGCCATTATTAACATTAACAGGCCATGGGCCTATTTCTTCAGTGCCGACACTTCTATTCTATTCTAATAAGTGTGATTTTCCAAGAGTGCTCAGGGAATGTATATAAATACTTGAAGTTTTGTTGAGAATGATATATTTTGTATAGTATGGCTGTTCAAACATGGAACCCGCGTCTCTCTGCGCCAGTCTTTGTACTCTGGGCTAGCAGAACTGTAACAACTGGGCCTCCCTGTAGTTAGTTTCTTCCAAATTAGAGTGAATGATTTGATTTATTGATTTATAGTTCCATTATATAGCTTTATTACTGATTTGCAGTTATGTATTTAAAAAAGACTAGAGCATATTAATTTTGAGTTTGATATAATTGTTCATGACTAATTCTGGCATCCAGCAAACACCACCTCCACCATCTTGTGCGCCCTGCAAGAAGGAAGCTCAGGACCCTGGCCAATGTACCCCACAAAACATTGTTAATGTCTCTAAAGAACTGCAGCAGGTTGGTCATGCTTAGTATTGTGATCTCATATTGGAGTTTAAAGTGCATTTTGAGAAATTTCCATTCAATAGTATGTAAGCATTCAGGCAGTGATTTTGAAGACTATTTTTTTTCAATTTTGTTAATAATTAATATGCAAGTCTAATTTCTTGTGATGTTTAGCTCATGTTAATTTGTTTAGAATAATGTTTTACTCAGTAAACCTAATCATTGCTGAGGCTTTAGTTTCATGTTTTAAATAAAGGTGAATTTGAAACCAAATCCATGAACTTTTCACAGGGAAACTATTTAATATTCGAATTGTCTAGAATGGGGGCAGGGTATACGTTGGGGTTAATGGATAAAAGTGGTTGTTTTCTATAAATAATATTGAGAGATAATATTTGTTCCACCTATTCCACATTAAAATGGTCATGTATAATCTTCATATGTTGATTCATTTATATAGGAGCAGAATGCACTGAATACTGTTTCATATTAGATTTATATTAATTTGTGGTGTCTTTAAAGAGTTTTTCTATTCATGACCTCATTCATACTTGCTCACAATATTGTCTTTTATGCATGGAGGCACACTGTTTACATTTATGGTATGAGCATCTAAACTGGATGTGAATAATTGTAACCAAGTACTGGTATTGATATTTTTATTATCTTTTGACCAATATTGTATACTTTAGAATCATGTACTTAACTGTATTTTTCTAGCACACAAGTTATTGTTTTGACTTTGTCTTCAGGGCATGGAAAGAAAGTTGCCTTTACCTGAGGGAGCTCCAGAAGACATTGTTGACAGTTGCAACATCTCTGCAGCATCCACTTCTAAGCAACACAAACCGACACTTGTCCTTTCCCGCCCTGAATTTGCTGGGATTGAACATGCAACCCAACAGCATCAGGATCTACCAGATGAGCCTTCATCCTCAAGCATACACTCATGCCCCTACTGTGAATATTGTTGCAGTGCACAACAGGAACTTTTGAAACATATTCGTGCTAAACATTCATCAGACAGAAGATATAGTTGCTCTGAGTGTGAATTTGTTTGTTCCATAAAGCGACTTCTCAGATATCACATTATATCCAAGCATTCATCGCAGAAAACTTTTTGCTGTCTCAAGTGTGATTATTCTTGTGTCACTCAGCGGCAACTAAAGCATCATGTTCTTTCCACGCATTCATTAGAAAAAACTCTTTGCTGCCTTAAGTGTGACTTTTCTTGTGTTTCTAAACTGCAGCTAAATCGTCATATTCTTTCCTCACATTCATTGGAGAAAAATCTAAGCTGCTTGGAGTGTGAATATTCTTGTGCTACCAAACAACAACTAAAGCATCATACATTTGCCAAGCATTCATCCATGAAGCCATATAGTTGCTCAAAGTGTGAATATTCTTGCGTCACTAAACGGCACCTGAATCTTCATGTTCTTTCCAAACATGCATT
Source organism: Hyalella azteca (assembly GCF_000764305.2). Lineage (NCBI taxonomy): Eukaryota > Metazoa > Arthropoda > Malacostraca > Amphipoda > Hyalellidae > Hyalella > Hyalella azteca. The sequence goes on along the minus strand of NW_025946211.1, from coordinate 110,438 downwards.
TGAGAAACCTTTCAGGTGCTCAGATTGTGAATATTGTTGTGTCACCAAACAGCATCTAGATTATCATGTTGTATCCAAGCATTCATTGGAGAGACCTTTCAGTTGCTCTGAGTGCGAATATTCATGCATTACTAAAGGCAACCTAAAACAACATATCCTTCAGAAGCATTCATCAAGCAAACCTTTCAGATGCACTAAGTGTGAATATTCCTGCAACACTAAAAGCAATCTAAAACAGCATATCCTTCAGAAGCATTCATCGAGTAAACCTTTCATGTGCACTTATTGTGAATATTCTTGTGCCATCAAATCTAATATCAATCGTCATATTCTTTTTAAGCATTCATTGAAAAAACCTTTCTGCTGCTTGAATTGTGAATTTTCTGGTGTAACTAAACAGCAACTAAATTATCATATTCTTTCTAAACATTCTTCAGTTAAGCCTCTCAGATGCTCTCAGTGTGACTATTCTTGCCTTAGTGAAAACAGTCTAAAAGTGCACAGTCTTCATAAGCATTCATCAGAGAGACCTCTCAGCTGCCCGAAGTGTGATTATTCATGTGTCACTAAATCCGATCTAACAAAACATCTTCTTGTGAAGCATTCATCGGTGAAGCCTTTAAGCTGCTCGGAGTGTGAATTTTCCTGTGTCACTAAACAGCAACTGAATTATCATACTTTATCCAAGCATTCTTCAGCAAAGCCTCTCAGTTGTTCGGAGTGTGAATATTTATGCATCACTAAAAGCGATCTAAAACGACATATTCTAAAAAAGCATTCCACAGAGCCCCCTGTCAGTTGCTCATAGTGTAAACTTTCTTGTGTTGCTAAATCAGCTCTAAGGAAACACTTTCTTTGTAAGCATTCATTGTTGAAGCCCCCAATTGCTGCTTGTAGTATGAAAATTCTTGCATCACAAAGCAAACCTGAAAATTCCTATTTTTTAAAGTATTTATCATCATTTTACAGTGAGGAACAGACGTTTTGGTCCTCACCAAGCTCGCCCAGTGGGAATTATCATCCCACCTATTCACGCGGCACCTACAATTATATTATAAAATTATATTTTTATATCACGAAGAAACTCAGGAGTACTAGGGTATCTAAGAAATAAATTTAATGATAAAGATCTCATAACACATTCCTCAATTAGTAGATTATTGTGCCCTCGTGACTTGAATTTAAAAATGGGATACATTTCTTTCAAATCCGTGTTTCTTCTACAGTTTCATGTAGTGTTTCCTTCAAATTTCCCCATTTATGATTGACTGCAATGAACCTGTGTTCCACTGTTTTCAAAATTAGGTTGCAGGCTCTGAACTTGCACTTATGAATCTTGCTTAGAGACCTGCATTTGCTTCTAGAGATGCCATAGATGATCATAAATCTATCTTGCAGATGTTCGGTGTGTTATGAGGTTTAAGTTTATTACTAGTTTATTGCATGTATAACGAGTGGATACTATTTGTTCACTAAAACCCTGAAAATAAAATTTGACCACTTGAGCCAGGCTAGAAAAAAGTGTACTGTAAATGAAATTGTCAGCAATTGCTTGACAGTCGCCTTCAGCGACTAATTATCTAACAAACGTCACCCTCAGTGACGCTTTAAAGGATCGTACGTCTTGTCATACGTAGCTTGCGATTCTACGCGGTGGACCGCGATAGCTCTACACGAGTTAGTTGTAGGAGAGACCTCCGAGCGTCCACAGTTAACCTACGCTCAGGCCGTCGATAAGCTTCTCTATCGAGCAGGCCGATTCTTTCCCTCTCCGAGATTGTATCCTCATAGTGCCTATTGTAAAGTCTATAGCAAGTAAACTGTTCTGTATTACTAGACTTTCACTCCTGTTATAGCCAACAAATAGAAGACCCTTGAATCTTCAGGTCCTAATCAGAAATTGACAATACATTAATTAATTCCAATCCACGCTGAAAAGTGGACTTGGACAAAATAAACTACTTTAAGATTTAAAAGCCATTACATTGTGACGTTATAATTTTCGTTATTCTAAAATTAAAATTTTGGCATTGATTTTAGTTTCTTTGTGTAAAATTGACAACAACAACATCAGGGACTGAAGAAAGATGTGTTTAAGCACATTAATTTGAAGTGGAACATATTTCGTAGCCTGCAGACGGCAAAGTCAGAAGCTCCAAATATTTTTCATCCTATTAATGATCTTTGAGAAGCAAGTAAGAAAACGATTCCTCTGCAAGCATCATCATAATTAATCTAGCCTCTTTCTTCCTAAATAATCGCTAAAAATCAGGATGACTGTAAAGGTCTAATGCCGGTTGTTTCGTTGTCTTTTTATGTCAGCACTGTTTCCAGTTTTACCTGAACTCTTGAAAAGGCCTCTTGAAGAAGTGTAGATTTGCAAGTGTAAGAGAAGCTTATAAAAGTGGGTCAATTAGTTGAAATCTGGAACTGTAGAAGAAGATTCTTAATAAAGTGGGTCAAGAAGTAAAGATCTGTAGGTGTAGGGCAAAATTTTCCCAAATGTGGATTTATTCTGGATATAAAAAGTCTCTTTCCATTGATTTTCACTTACTTAAATGTTTGCGTGCATGTATTTGGTCGATGTAAATAACAATCTCGACAGTTCTGCGGTGAAAAATGTTTGCTGACTCTTCGAGAGTGGCGAGTAAATAGGGAAGGAACGGCATTGTCGGTTTATATATCTGCAGATGGATGGTTTAATAGGCAGCGGCAGAAACCTGCTTGCAAAATTTAGATCCTTTTTTTTTTTTTTTTTGCTTAGGCTGCCATAAAATGGTATATGATGTTGTTTTGGAGTTGATAAATGCTGGTCTCCAACACACACTAATTCGTATACCTGTCTGTTTATTCCTTTAAATGTAAAAATTAAATGAATAACATAAAAATTAGTTACTGGTGTCAATCATTGATAATAATCACTATCCTTCCCACTCCTTATGTTACGTAGGTAAGCATGGAGAATAAAACAAGTCTGAGACAGAACAAAAGCGCCATAAAACTGAACTTTTTTAGCGATAGTGATACTAAATTATTGAATGTTTCATTAAATGAGTTTTTAGCAGATGTAATAGTGTTTTGTAGCTATTCCGATATCACGGAGGAGTGGGAGGACGGAACGTCAACTGTCATTCAATCCGAGTGGCGATGAGAGTTAGGTCTCAATAGCCTGTGCGAATGACGTGGAGCCGGATCCCGGTTGTTAACTTGTTATGATCGACTTTGAGGCAGAGACCAGCAGCTGTTAACTTCATTTCCGTTAGTATTATCTTCATGCAATCCCCAAAAGTTTTTTTGGCTTTGCCTGCCGGAAGTTTTATCGATGCTGCTGCTCTATATAGAATACAGTTACAGTCAGGCTGAGTCAGCCTAGGCTGCCTAGCGGCCCATAGTGGCAAACCAGAGCTTTTTTGGAATCAGTTCATTTTTAATTTCCTCAATAACTCAAGATTTAAACTGATTACTTAAGTATGATAATGCTGGTATCCATGATACTTTACTGGTCTACTTATAGGACTCAAAAATGAACTAGAGGGAGAGTCTAAAAAACTCTCTGCTTTGTCACTATAGCCTAGTGCTAGCCTATGCTCAGTCTTTCAGACAGCTCAGTCAAGTCAGTGGTAGTGCATTCTGCAATTGATTTTAGCAACTTCTACAGACTTTCACTTTGCTAGCAAGTTTTCAACTCTTCTGCTGAGTGGCCGGGTGCTAGTCTGGAAAAGTCCTATTTTTGTCTGAAATATCGTGGCTCTAATATCATATAATTTCAGTAGGTATGAAATCTCGTTTGATTTCACAATAAATAGACTTGATTCACATTCCATTCTGAGATTTAAATGATTGAAAGTTTTTTTTTTTAATTATAAAAACCTATTTATACGTTCCAGATTTGAATTTTTTGCCCTATTAAGTTGAATTTATCTTGATAAATTCACTTCAAATTCTGAATGATTTCATCTGCCATAACGCGTTTTCGAACGTTTTGTGTCTTTTAGAAAATTTTCGTTGTTTAACATGGGAAACTATTTCATTATATAAAACATAGAGCACGTACCATATAGTGCATTAATAATACAAATTAATTTTTAATATAAAAAATATAATCACATTTTTAATTCAACATTTTTCTAATAGAATTTAATTCTACAGCATGTACCATCTAGTGTATTAAATAATAAAATTTGATTTAGTAAAATTTAATTTTAATTAATTTTTAAATTTTATTTAATTCTACAGCTTCAACCGGTTAAAATGAGCATCATAGGAATGAAAGTAAAACTGTCATTCATACATCACAAATTGAGTGACAATGGATGGATTTGATAGGTATTTTTTTAATCCTGTTTATATGTAAGAACGGAAATGACGTTTCTGTCCCAGGTCCACTTTTCAGCGTGGATCGGGTTTAATTAATTATTGTCAATCTCTGATTAGAGTATATAAATAATTTAATATGACCTAAGGGTTCTAGGTCTCTTGAATGTTCTTGGCTATAGCAGGTGTGAAACAATGAGTACAGAATAGTTTACTCACTAAATGGTTAATACAGTAGGCACTAAGAGTTACAGTACGATATGAGGGATAGATATGGCCTGCTCGATAGAGAAGCTTATCGGGGGCCGGAGCGTAGTTTAGATATGTAGACGCTCCGAGGTCTCTACTACAACTGACTGCTGGCATTCCTGATGTGCTTGAAGAGCTATGTGGGTCCGCCCGCGTCGTAACGTAAACCACGTACGACAAGACGTACGATATTGGGATAGTCACTGAAGGTGACGATGCGTGAATCCTGGACACGTCCCCACTCCCCCCTTACAACTGGGAGCGTCCTCGTTCCAATAATACTGAGCAGGGAACGTTAACAATATACATTACATTAAAATTTTAGGAACAAGGTTCTAAACGACTTACATTATTACATTCCAGCTAAGTCAACTGACATTAGCAGATAGCATAGCAAGCAAAGTTAGTACTAATAGTAGTAGCAAACTACTATAAAGTTACTACTAATAGCAAGGTTAGCAACTAGGAAACATCCCTTAATTATTATGGAGTTCATCTTCAGTCTTCTGGCTTCTGATGAACTTCTTTCTTCATGTCTCGTGCCAAGAAAGTTTTAGAGAGAGAAAGAAAATAAACATAGGCATTAGTTTACATAGTAGAAAACAATGTAAAAGTCTTTTTCCCAGATATTTTAATTGAACTCTGGTTGAGTGGATCATTTCAGATTGATATTGTATAATTACGTTACTTTACTTGAATTGGACAATTGTCAGTCAAATTGACGATTTTAGTCAAATCATTGAGACGGGGTTTACAATTAGCCCATTACACATATTATACATAGATAAAGCATAAGAGTACAATGATATATATCATGAATACATTACAATTCAATGATTTAAGTTTTACAATGAAGTTTTTATTCGAAGGATTGAGCAACATTATAGCACATTTACCTTCTTTAACATTCACAAGAGCAGATGCTACTAATATTTTATTGATGGCATTTTTGTTAACACAATATGTGCCATCGGGAATTTTACGACAGTTAACTGTCATGACAACATTACTACAGGCATGAATGACTGTTTCAGCATTTGCGTGTAAGTAAATTTTTCGATCGAGCTGGTTATCGAGTCGAGTCAGGTCGATTTTGCTGTCATTGTTTTCAGTGACTGTGAGCTCGGAGAGCAAGGTCGAGGCATCATGCACACTCTCAGGCATCGCAACTGGCGTCTCGCCGTCTGGTGTGTGTGTGCGTTTGTCACAACTGTCGGTCTGTACTTGCGCGTGAACGTCATGATTCACGTCGATGTCTGCAACTCTACCCGTACAGTTAGAAACGTTGTCTTCGTTATCTATGGTAGAATGCAGTTTAAATACGACTTTATTATTCCTAAAGTCGATGATCGCCTTTGATTTGACAAGCAGATCAGTTCCGATCAGGATTTTACATGGAAAACTACTTTTGTCTTCGACAACAAGCGCGTTTAATTTAATAATTTTCCCATTGGGTAACTGGACTTTCAGTTCAGTTTCACCTTTAACAACGATTTCATCACCCGTAGCGGAGAGAGCGGTAACGTTAGACGGTTTGATGTGAACGTGTTCACTAACCGCACTAATTTTAATAAGTGTAATGTTACTACCGGTGTCCAAAAAACTTTCTATCTCGCTATTGTTGACAAGGAGTTTTACGATTGGTATGCAAACTTCGTCGCTATTACCATGTTCATCGTATAAATCGAGACAAGTTTGCACCTCGTTTACAACAGAAAGCGAACATGTTTCTCATTCATGAGCAACATTGTTTAACTTTGCAAGATCACTAGCAGGAGAATTAAGAGCAGCAGTACAATCAGTATCTGCGACATTGGAAATATCATTCACATGACTGCTATCAGCAATATTATTAGAGAATACATCAATGAGAGCGGGGTCAGAATTAGAACTGAAATGTTCAATTCTTGATTCTAACCTTACAGGATTAATAGTCGGACTCTCCTTAGGATGAGTCTTTTTTTGCGTTGTAACAGAACTCGTCAGTTCCTTTATTCTGCCTAATTTACTCACATCAGCGGTGAGCATTTTTCTCGCAGAACTTCCGTGTTCTACAATACTAGTGCTCTCAGCTGACGCAAGGAACTCAGTCGCAGATTCTGACCGCTCAACATGTTTAAAACATGAACAATGCTTAGGTTTAATCTTATGATTAGAACACATGCATTTATTTATGACGTCAGTTATTGCAATATTATTAGACATTTTTGTCTGACTTCCTGCAGGTTTAGAATCAGTATTATTTCTAATATGGTTTCCATTATTAGAGTACTCAACTTCCGGTCGTGAGGAGCAATTTCCACGGCCAGTGTAGTTGTGACGTCTGCCTCTTGCGTTCGGAGTGTAGCTAGCTTGTGGCGGTTGACCCTCCCTATGGGATGAGTTGCCACGTCCACTCGACGCTGCTCCTCTTTTACCGCGGCCTCGACGCCTATTTCCACGGTGTTTGAATCCAGATCCGTTTGCGGTTTCTGCTTCAGTAGATGTTGCTGTCTTGCCGAAGTGAAGTTTGTGGGTTGATGTTGTTGTAGTTTTGCGATACACATCTTTCTCGGATGTGTGTGCGTGATGCGTGAGACATTGATACGCGCTCAGTAAACTCAGGTTTTCTTTGCGTTTGAGCAAGGTCTCTGTCACTACACGTTTCGAAAATACTAGGCTTGAGCCCATGGCAAAGGCGAATTCAGCCAAGAGAAATGAAGCCTTTCTTTTCTCTGCCTCTTCGTTGTAACTTGGTCGTTCCACGAAGGTTTTTGCTAGTTTAAGCGAAGCGTCACGCAGTGCGCAGATATTGTTGGTTACATTATTCTTTCCACCTTTCGCGGATTGTGTAACCTCAACGAAGTCTCTCGCTGCGTCTACAAAAGAGATAGTGCCGACACTTGAGTATGTCTTTAGCAGATCGTCTTTGACCTCCTCATAAGTGACACCTTCACAGTCATCACTTATAAATTTTTGTACAAAAGCGCGAGCATCTCCCAATTTTTTATTGGTGTGCTGCACTAGTTGTGTGATTTTTCCCTCATCATCTGACAGTCCCGTTGAACGAAAATGAGCTTCAAGTAGCGATATCCACGCTTGAACGTCCGTCTCAGGGGTTCCCACCGCTGCTGGTGGCTCTCCATCGAGCACATTGCCACAAAATTTGGGTATCTCCTAAGGACTAGGTACGTACATAACTGCTTGTCTGTGCGGCACCGTTGAAATCGTCGTTGCAGGCGTAGTCGCTGATGCTGATGCAGGCGAAGCCGAATCAGAAGTTGGAGCAGGCTGCTGTTTGCACGAACATCCATCTTCTCGCTTTTCGGTCTCACACTTTTGTCAAACTCACTGTCACTGTATCGTTTTGGCATGCGTTTCGTGTGGCTAGATTTAGGCCTAGTACTTTTTTGGCTTTCACTGTCTGTATCACTCATTTATACAATCACCCTGTTAGCGCAGCTATCGGGCGCCACTGTCCCAGGTCCACTTTTCAGCGTGGATCGGGTTTAATTAATTATTGTCAATCTCTGATTAGAGTACCGGTATATAAATAATTTAATATGACCTGAGGGCTCTAGGTCTCTTGAATGTTCTTGGCTATAGCAGGTGTGAAACAATGAGTACAGAATAGTTTATTCACTAAATGGTTAATACAGTAGGCACTAAGAGTTACAGTACGATATGAGGGATAGATACGGCCTGCTCGATAGAGAAGCTTATCGGGGGCCGGAGCGTAGTTTAGATATGTAGACGCTCGGAGGTCTCTACTACAACTGACTGCTGGCGTTCCTGATGTTATATGAGTGAGACCATCAAATTCGTCATTCGTCAATCATCATAGAAGCTGTAAGCGAAAATTCGTTGTTTTTGATGTAAAAGAATGTTTTTCAATTAAAAGAAATGCAATACTTGATTTTTGGAAATACGATGCTAAAATTAAAGATCCATATTAGAATTCAATAGACGTTTTGATTTCAGAATTATCTTCAAAAAGTGTGTTTTCGTTCGTTTGATCAGAAGTTTTCATTCGTTTGATCAGAAGTTATTGTTTGTTTGATCATAAGTTTTCGTTCGTTTGATCATAAACTACATAATTATTCATTCTCTTGCACTAAGTATACGAATGATTAGTTGGACTCCGTTACTACCACGTAAGCTTGATATAAGCTTTTTGTCCTTTTGATAAACAGAGTTTATTTAGGTTCTATTGATCGTAATAGCCTAATAGGTAGAAAGATGCTACATATTTGCGGCCATTTAATGATTGGTTAATGGCTTTGACTCTTGATACCCATACTATTGTACAAATATTGTGGTAGACACATCATAAAGATGTTTCAATGCAAAGATTCTTATTTAAAGGATAATAAATCGATTTGTAATTGTTTACTTCCACCTATAGATATTAATGAACATCATTCAATATATTTTAATTGCTTCTCATGAATTCGCATTAAAATATTTATTTTGAAATCAACCATGTCAGAGTAACGAAATAATTTGTTCACATTTTAGGCTTCCGAAAATATTTCAAACCTCTATCTAAAATATCATAATTAATCATTCTCTTGCATTGAGCATATGAACGTTATGCCTCGTGCTGCCGCATCTGCGATCGTCATTCGTTTCTGTTAGTTGCATGCCAGGAGCCTGCTTTTGGTGTTGTTCAATGTAGTCTCGCTCCCATGAATTGCGTGTTTATTGTGTGCATCATGGAAAAGTTCTTTGCTGTCACATTAAGAGACAAATCTTTAACGAACTAGTACTTTTTATAATTTTAATTGTTGAGTGCAAGCTGCCCTGCAGACATGCAACATTTCCAAGTGAAGTGATTACTTTATAGAAACTTTTTATACCTTTACCTATACGTGTTTAAGCCTATAAGAAGTTTATTTTTTTGCCTCTAATAATGTTGTACGTATCGAATAACTGGTCTAGGTGTAGCGAAAATAATATATGAACTGTAAATTTTAGAATGCCATCCTGCTGCTGACTGCCTCAGCTGTTTCTATCATCATATCATGTAGCAGTGATGTAGCTTTTATGTACCTACTAGGTAAAGGTATATATATGACTATATGATTTGAGCATTTGAGCTTTGAAAATTTATGTTCTAAACTAAATTTAAAGTAGTTCTAAAGTTTACATCTTGCAAAATATGTATAAAGCTAATGTTATAAAAAACATTGTTTATTTAAAAAGCTAAAAATCATAGGGGCAAAGAAGAGATTTTTTAGAATCAATTCATTTTTAATTTCCCTGTCTACTAAATATTGTAACAAATTTCTTATGTATGATAATGCTGAATTCATCTGGTCAGTGGGCCATAGTGTCAAACCAGAGCTTTTTTTGGAATCAGTTCATTTTTTTATTTCCTCAATAGGCTAACTCAAGATTTAAACCAATTTCTTGAGTATGATAATGCTGGATTGCTGGTATCCATGACACTTTACTGGTCTACTTATAGGACTCAAAAATTAACTTGAGGGAGAGTCTAAACTCTAAAAAACTCTATGCTTTGTCACTATGCTCATGCTGAGTGAGTGAGTGGTCACTACTCACTAACATTGTGATGGAAGACCAGCTGCAAAAATGTTTGCCTAGTCCCTACTCCCTCCATAATGAGTAGGCTAGAAATGTATTTCAGTTGTTAAAATAAAATTTTCTCTTGTTTTTTCACATGGAACAGTCTACATTTTGTCATTTAGCTGGTGGCCAAGTGTGGAAAACATCTCCATTTAGGGCCATGATTAGAGCTTTCCTGCTATTTCTGGAACTGCCCTTGTTTCCAAGTGTATTACAAATTTATCATGCCATAACCACAAAATTTCAGGAATGAGTAGGAAAATTCCAATCCTGGACTCAGCCTGGTGCCAGCCCAGGCTGCAGAATTTGCAAGCTGCGTTGCCAAGATATAGATTTTTAGCCCAAAACCTTGCCAGCCATTTTCAAGATACATTGCCAGGTAATTTTTAAAAAGAAAATGCTGCTAACAACTTTGATAGTATATCAAAGTATATTTTGATGTTATCTCCATCTCCATGCACTGGAACAAGTACACTTATTGCAACTGATTTCAGGATAAGCTTCACTGCATCCTGATCCATCCAACGTACCAGAAACTTTGCTATGTGCGCTTGCAGTCTTTGGGATTTTCAACTATTTTCTAAATTGTTGGCCAAAGACTGGCAAATATCTAAAATGCAATAATTTCAATCCAAATGTGTGGCAAGATCTTATGAAGGCGTAAGTTTTGCTGCTGATGCATCACCAAAGATCTTGTGATATTAACCCACTTTCTGCACCCTGGCTGAGCATAAAGGCACACAGTGTAAGTCAGTGGTTCCCAAAGTGGGCGATATCGCCCCCCTAGGGGCGGTGGAAAAATTTTGGGGGGCGGTATGGAAGAAGAGGGCCATAGGGGGGCGATAGGGGGCGGCAGTCAGAAGTTTGAGCGTTTGTTTGACGATTTATACACAACACTTGCAGCCGGACTCCCAGCGATGTTTTTTTTTCACTCAGATCTGTTTTTTTGACTTGCCCTGGGTTTACGTCTTGGACAAATTAACGGCCGGTCTCACGGCCAATTTCCAAAATCAACAAACGATCAAGGAATATCTCTCAAACTAATGAACGTAACTCGATGAAATTTGGTACACGTATTCATTAGGACCTAATGGTAATGCGTAGCACGTGAAATTATTTTTAATTTTGCGTTCATTTGTGAGTTATATGGCGATACGAGCCGAAATTCACAGCGATCAAGGAGTTTCTTCCAAACTACTGAACAGATTCTAACGAAATTTTAAATTTACAGTCCTTACTACCAAACAGTAATGTTTAGCTCCTGAATTTTTTTTTTATTTTGCCTTCGTTCGCGAGTTTTTTTCAATTTCACCTACATTCGTGATTTAAACGGCAAGATGTGCTTAAATTCGCAGTAATCAAGAAATTTCTTCCAAACTACTGAACAGATTTGAACGAAACTTAGTATTTCAAAACCTAACCTCAACAACGATGATATTTAGCTTGTTACAATTTTTTTCCGATTTTGTCTCCGTTTGCGAGTTATATGGCTATACGTATACGGCTATATACGTAAACGGCTCTTGGTTAAACCGGCCGATAGAAAAGCCTGTCGTTTCTCCTATATCTATATAACTCGATAACAAAAGCAAATTATAAAAATTGTCACGAGCTAAACATCACCGTTGGGAAGTAAGGTATTTACATACAAAATTTTGTTGAAATCTCTTCAGTAGTTTAGAAGAAATTATACCCGGTGCGGCGATAATCAAAATACCCGGCGATGCGAGGCAAATCTAAGGAAGTGTGAAATCAAGAATGACGGTGAAATGAAATGAAAAAAACTCGCAAACGAAGGCGAAATTGAAAAATTGATTGTAAGTTGAACAAAAAATAAAATCCCCGTTTGGTAGTTAGGAATATTTATTCAAAATTTTGTTCAAATTTTTTCAGTAGTTAGGACGAAATTCTTTAATCACTGCGAATTTCGGCCTGTATCGCAATATAATTCACGAATGAAGGTGAAATGCAACAAATTTTCACGAGCTAAACATCACCGTTAGGTTCTGATGAATACATGTTCCAAGTTTCATTGAGCTGCGTTCTTTAGTTTGGGAGATATTCGTGGTCACTGAATTTGGAGATTGGCAGGGAGACCGGCCGCGAGTCCGGCCGTAAATTTGCCCGAGACATCCTAGGTTTCTAGTTCTGAAACAGTTAACGCAGCTGAAATACATATTGGTTTGCTAAATGGGGTTCTATTTTTGAAATACACATTTGTGTTTAACCATTATGTTTTAAAATTACAGCGTACTAAATTTCAAGAAAGAGGCGTATGTTTTTATATGTCGGTGGGGGGCGCTAGAAATTCACTAGGGAGCCAAAGGGGGCGCCAGCCTGAAAAAGTTTGGGAGCCACTGGTGTAAGTCATTCAGTACTAATTACAATGTGGGGGAAGAAGTTGACACTGTAATTTAATATCAGTGTGCAGATATTGTTTTTCTTAGCAGTGTGCTCAGAAATTTCCCAAGTCAATGGTAATTAAGAATTCATCTAGAATGGAACCATAGATATCAACATATCCTGTATAAAAAATTGATTAAAATATTCAATAGATGAAGAAATTAAAAATGAACTGATTCTCAAAAATCTCTGGTTTGCCACTACCTACCTATGTTGGTTGGCATGTAGTGGCATGTGGCCTCAACTTTTTAGAGTTGATGTCTGTCAGTCTGACCACGAAATTGTCCACAAATTGGCCATTTCTGCATCCCTATACCCCAGCACAATTGCATGGTGGTTACAGGGTGCAATTCTATAGGTATAGTCAAATGGGGTAAGACAGGATCGCAGCCTTCATGGGGTAAGAAAGGACCAGCCCATGGTGTGCATTCTAATTGCACTGAATTCAATTTGACAAAAGAATATGGTAGAGCAATCATTGCCTGTCATTTCAGTGTTTGTTTCAACCCTCTTCTGCAAATAATGAATTACTGGCTAATTTTTAAAGAAAACCTATGTAAAGAAGGGTCACAAAATAGTTAACCCTGTTTGGGAAATAAGCTCTGTCTGATGACAAAAAATTTTTTGGCCAGGTTTGTAGATGTAGGCAGGTAACCTCAAGTAATAGGCAATTTTTTAGACATACTATGCATTCCTACCTGCTACCATCACTGCCTGACAACTATTCTAAAATGGGGTTAAAAAGGACCAGACATGGGGTAAGCCAGGACCACTAAATGATCCTATTTTACCCCACAAGTGGTCCTATCTTACCCCACAAATGGTCCTGTCTTGCCCCACAAATGGTCCTCTATTCCCCTACAGTTTATCAAAAATAGTTTTTAAATGAATATATTATTGTGTAGTACATGGAGTATTTTTGGTCAAAATTTTTATCTTTTGCTCAAACTTCATTTTAACTTGTTAGCTTTTTTAATTAGATAAATTTAGCATACTATTGTGAATTGCATCTTGGGGATGGAGAAAATAGGGATGTCTCTTCCCATTAGTGAGCTGCAGAACTATGTGCAAGAGTGGTTGGGGGAAAAATCGTTGTGTGAAACATAAAAAATAATTGTTATCATAATTTTGTGAGAAAGCATGGGCTATGTTTGAAGAAGTGCACCAAAAATGCAGTTAGCATGAAAACACATGACGTCTGACACTTAAGTTATTATCCATTGGTTTTATTACCAATTTGATAAATTTTCAGACAATGACACTAATGGAACATACATGTAGCATTTGGCAGTGCTCTACAATGAATCAAAGCCAACCTACTATTTCTATGCTTAACAAAGTTTTCTCGTGACAAAAACTTCAATGTGACTGATATTAGAGTTGACTTCCCGCAACACAAAACAGTAACAAGTGGTTGTTTAATCAAATAATGTGTTTCTAGATGGATAATATTGAATATCATATTTTACTTTTATTAAAAACCTTGTAACATAAGAATTAACAGTTAGTCCTTTCTTACCCCAGCCTGGTCCCATCTTACCCCAAAGGGGTAAGATGGGACCAGCTCACTTTTTTTAATCTTTGCAGAAAACTATGTTAGATGCAAAAGGTCTGAGTTGTAGCTTAGAAGCCCATTGCATAACTACACCTTGTGATAGGTTTAGGGTTTTTTAGTTATTCATGGTATAGATGCTACAGGCTTGTTAGTGATTTCGGTCCTGTCTTACCCCATCTGACTATATATATAATATAAGAAACATAGTATTTTGAGTTATTTGACCAATCCATGCTCCTTCACAGGCTGCACCACAGCTCACAGCACACAAGCACCACCTACCATGATGCAAATGCTTGCTAAGTAAACAAAAAACAGCGTCAACCAGCAGCACCAACAGCTCAACAGATGATAAATTTGACTTGGTTCAAAATGAAAAGCAGTATTGGAATCAAGTTTCAAGTGTTAAGTGACTAAAATATATTTAAAATCTATGATTCTGCATGGATTTTGAGGCTGGTAACATTGTGAAACTTCAAAAGTATCTCTCTTATCAAGTAAACTTGTTAAATAAATTATAATTTGGTTATATACATCATTCAAGATTGCTTTGAGACAAGATCATTCCATTTTTTCCAATCAAATAAATGTATGGATTACAAAAGTCACATGACATTGATTGCTAACATCAAGTACTTGATATGTGTTCATGCTACTAATTTATCATTAAAGTTGTAAATGCATCCCCTAATCAAAGAATTTTGAAGTAAAAGGTAAAAACTCAAACTTGCGTGGATTTCCCCATTCCCCCCCTTAGCTCCTAGTCTGAAGCTAAGTCTATCTGTGAAAATTTTTCTAGGAATTACAGTCATGAGAGAAAATTGAGATTATAATGAATAAAGTAATTAAATTAATTTAGATCATCTAAATCATGAATGGCTCAGTCAAGCATTTTGATGTCCATTTTAATGTGCAAGTGATTTAGGCTCAATCCTATGTATTGTTGTACTCTAACTTGTTAGAATTGTGATATAGATATATCTCACAAATTAAATTTCATTATACTACCTACTTATTGCATGCTGAAGAACTAACCAGTCTAAAAAAATTGATCAAATGTTGAATTTTTTCACTTGTAATTTATTTTGACAAAATGCATGGATAATTCTCACTAACATTTAGTATGAGAAAAACCAGGTTTGAGCAAATAATTCGAAACAGTAAACAGGTGATTTCCTTCATAGGAACATTCTGTGTTAGGTACCAGTATATAATATGTATTTTCTTGGTTGCCTGAAGAACAGAACAATTTCCTGGTCTATTTTGAATGTATATGAATATGTTAAGGCTTATTTAAAACCTTTAATTGATACAGGGTACATGTAGATAGTAATGTTTAACAATAATGCCCAACAAAAGAATATCTTCAAATGACGAGCTCATTGATTCAGTTGGACTGTACATCCCCAGGCCATTGCTTCTGCATGGTTACATCTTCCCTTTCATATTTTTGTACTCGGGTGAGTAAAAGCAAATAATATCTATTGGTATAGTTGAAAATAACAATAATGATTTGTATTAATGCTCACTTATGATGGAAAAACAACCGTCAAAAACAAATAGGAATTATGCTTGAGTTTATCAATTTAGATTTTTCCCGCAATCAATTTCCCGCAGTTTGGGCGTGGTTCTGGATTTTTGTATATGGCATCTCAGACCACTTTGAGGCGGGCCTCATCATTTTCTCGGGCATAGCTTGTGTGCAGATCCTCACATGCCTCTTCTGCCACTGGTCTGTGCATGTGCGGTGCCTCCTCACATGCCGCAAGGTACCTCTTTTCATTGCATTTAAATGATATTCTAAGAGTTAATCTTGCACACACTAACCAATTCACTAGTGATTCGTCAGAAAGCCACCTCACCATCAAGGTGAGGTGGCTCCATCTTATGTCAGACCTCATATTAAAGTGAGATGGTATTTTTCAGAAGCCATTTCCTGGTAAATACACAATAAATTATGTAAGGTGATCACAAATTTACTTGGAATTGTCACCATTTACTAACAATATGTATCTCATGGTCAAATAAGATGCATTTTCTCATAAACTGACTTCAGAATTATGTAATCATTGCGAGTTAAAGGGTTAAAATTGATAAGTTTTTCCATATGTGGTTGATCATTCAACAATGGTAATTAGGTGGATTCCCTGTAACATTCAAGAGAAGGAGAGGAGGGCTGTGTGATAGATGCTAGATGCTTTGATTATATATATGGATGTGATGATATACTAAATGATTGTTGTGATGGCCCAGGTTGAGGCTGCTGAGCAGGCCACGGTGGCCAAGGTGGTGCCGCTGCCCAACAACGGCTCGGCTGAGATTGTGTCCCTCCGACGCACCTTGGTGAGGCTCTCCTCCGCATTCACAGCTTAGTACTCAGTGTATATTAATGAGAACTTGAGTGCTCTTTGTGTGGACACAAAAACTGATCATACTTGAGGCACTGAATTGTGCTAGAAGTTGTAGTAGGTATTTTACTATAGTTCCTTAGATAAAATCTTATATGAAATGGCTGCCATTGTGCCATAGTGTACCTACCTATATCTTTAATACAACAATATTTTATTAGTGCTTGGTCTTTATAGAATAGTTTGTTGAGGTTGAGTCTAACTAAGATAGAATAGGTATATACTATAAAAAATTTACTGGTTACACGCCAAGGTTCTCTTGTATATATTATGCTAGTTTTTTATTAATTTTAAGAATAAATATAATATTTTAGTTCTTCACATTAAGTTATTGTTCTCTTTAGTTTGTTAAATGTAATGCTAAGCACAGAATTCACATTTTAGATGTTAGGCTTTGTGGTACAGTATATGGGTCTAGGGGGAGCTCACTGGAAATTTTTTATCCTCTTGAGAATTGCGCACTTATTTTTATTTATGGATATTTTGGGATGCATGATGCCTTGTATCTGTGTGTTTAAATTAACTGGTGTACGTAAGGCATCAAATGCTGTAATTATTTCAGTCACGCAATGCTTATCAACCAAACTTGAAGGTTTTGCCAAACATTTCTTACAATTGATGGTCCTGAAAGTGCTTTTGTATTGCCTGAAAGCCATGTTGTGTGTCCTCGATGCAGTTTGGATAACAGAAAGAATTGCTCTGGTTACTTCTCCATCTGAAGTCTGCTTGATTCTTCTCAGCCTCTTGATTATTTTATATAAAATACTGAACATTATTCAGTGTTTCAGTTTATTAATATTATATTTTTTATTAATAATGCTAGAAATAATTTTGGGGGAAAATCTTCATCCTTCATTACAAACAATTTAACAAATAGTGACACTGAAATCAACATTTGAATGTATAATTTTGAGATATTATGATTCATCATTTTACAAAATGTGAATGTGGGTAGAATTCACTATTTGATGCTGCAATGATTTCTCGACAGTATTAAGAGCCACAGGGTGCGTAGGTACTGGTCATGGAAAACCTGGAAAGTCATGGAATTTGATTTTTTATTTTCCAGGCCTGGAAAGTCATGGGATTCCATTTTAGGTTATGGAAAGTCATGGAATTTGCAAATAAATCAAGAAAAAAATGAAGTGTTTTCTGCGCTGTGTGTGTTAACTCTTTAATGACGAGCGGTTCCATTTGGCACCAGTGGAGAAAAATGGATTCATTATAAAATTATGAGATCAAATAAGTATACAAGTGGATGCGCAGGTTTGATACACATCTTGTACATGTTCTGGCAAAGTTTGGTTCTGCTGTGCTGACTACTTTCTTTTCAGTTGACATTCAAAGATTACCAGAACCATGCACGTCATGGAAAAGTCATGGAATTTTTGTTCTAACTACCGGTACACACCCTGGAATAATGCACCTGCATTGTTATTATGGAATGCATTATCATTATAATTTGTTAAAATGTATCAAATTTTTAAATTAGCTAAAATAAAGTTTGTACCGCAGGACAGCACGGGGCACACAAGCCTGTGGTTTGTGTTCCAGAAGAGCAAGTACGTGTGGGATGGTGGGGAGCGCAAGCAGTTTGTGGCCCTCCAGTACCCTGTGGACCTCCCCCTGCACCAGTACATGAACAGCAAGGGCTTCACCTCCGAGGACCAGATCAACGAGGCGCTGCTGCAGTATGGCAAGAACAGGTCGTGTGCATAGTTGGGCCCGGAGCTCTGGTTATGGGACAGTTAGAACACTAGTTCTGGTCGTGTGCATAGTTGGGCCCGGAGTTCTGGTTATAAGACAGTTAGACCATTGGCTTTCAGGCAATACAAGTTCTGGTCATGGCATAGTTAGACCATTAGTTCTGGTCATGGCATAGTTAGACCACAAGTTCTGGTCATGGCATAGTTAGACCATCTGATGACACCACTCACACTGATGACACCACTCACACTGATGACACCACTCACGCTGATGACACCACTCACACCACTCACGCTGATGGTGTGCAGGTATTCTGCGTGGGGCTGTGGTGTCTGGACGAGTACTGGTACTACTCACTCTTCACGCTCTTCATGCTGATAGTGTTCGAGTGCACGCTGGTGCAGCAGCAGCTCCGCAACATGCAAGAGATACGCAAGATGGGCAACAAACCGTCCAACATTCAGGTCACACATTCATTATTTATACATTGTGAATGAGATCAAGTAGTTGTTCGTTATTGTTAGTTATTATTATAGTATATTGTTAGTTATTGCCTAGTAGCTCTCTCTTAGACGCTTTAGTTATTGCCTAGCAGCTCTCTCTCTCTGAGGCACCGGCTTGGCAAGTGGCGCAGCGTGCTGTCAACAGAGCTGTTGCTTATGTCAACAGGTACACAGGCTTGGCAAGTGGCGCAGCGTGCTGTCAACAGAGCTGTTGCCAGGTGACATCGTGAGCGTAAGTCGTGGCACCGGCAGCGGCGCGTCGGCCGAGACCATCGTACCCTGTGACCTGCTGCTGCTGCGCGGCCCTGCCGTGCTGGACGAGAGCATGTTGACGGGTGAGTTGACAGGCGCGTTGACGGGTGAGTTGACAGGCGTGTTGACGGGTGAGTTGACAGGCGTGTTGACGGGTGAGTTGACAGGCGTGTTGACGGGTGATAGTTCTGGTCATGGCATAGTTAGACCACAAGTTCTGGTCATGGCATAGTTAGACCATTAGTTCTGGTCATGGCATAGTAACAACCTGTCTACAACCTGTACTGCAAGTTTCAAACCTTTAAATTTTTACTAACTTCCAACAAATCAAAGTTTCATGCGGTGATACATAATTAGTTAACCGTCTTGTGACTTAAAACCTTCTATGTCAACATATGTCAACAGCCTGGTGACATAACTCCCTCTATGTCAAGATATGTCAACAGCCTGGTGACATAACTCCCTCTATGTCAACAGCCTGGTGACATAACTCCCTCTATGTCAACATATGTCAACAGCCTGGTGATGGACGTGCCAGAGTTCCTGGAGCTGTTCAAGGAGCGCGCTACGGCCCCATTCTTCGTCTTCCAGGTGCGCCGCTTCACTCCAAATAAAGATAAATTTTAAAAATGATTAAAATAACTCGCTTCGCATATATTGCAAGAAATTGTTTTCTATCAATAAGAAAATGATGCCTTAATTTTTTTATATATGAGGAAATTTTTTTTTATATTTGAGGTTATTGGCTTTAGAACCTGTGTTAGATTTAAATTGAATTGCTGTCATCATGAGACCTCTTAGTCTTGAGGTCAGTGAAAGAACAATAATTGTGCACAGGTTAATCCTGAACTATTTAACTAACTAACTACACTATTTACCTTTTAAGTATTAAATTTTTAACTACGGTATTTAACTTATTTTAAGTAAGGCGTGATATGGCTTGTTTATTTTTCAACATGCTGACTGTGGCTCGTTGAATAAGACAAACATGGTGACTAAATTAGTGCAGCAATGTTCTCATAAGATTATTTGTTTGTGGTTCTTCACACCACTCACGCTGATGTCACCACTCATACTGATGTCACCACCTGTCTCTTATACACATCTAGATGTGTATAAGAGACAGCGTGTAGATGGTACGACTAGGTAGACGTGTAGATGGTACGAGGTAGACGTGTATATGGTACGACGAGGTAGACGTGTAGATGGTACGACGAGGCAGAAGTGTAGATGGTACGACGAGGTAGACGTGTAGATGGTACGACGAGGTAGACGTGTAGATGGTACGACGATATCCGCTGTTGATGACGAACGCATTCGTCTTCTAGAAGGCAGATCGTCTGGGCTAGAATCGTCTAGGGAATCGTCTTCTAAAAGGCAGATCGTCTAGGGCTAGAATCGTCTAGGGAATCGTCTTATAGAAGGCTGATTTAACACGCGCTGTAGACCTTCCGTGAAATAAGGAGGCGCCAGACCGTGAAGGCATCGGAACGTCAGAACTGTGACCTTGAACTGCGTGCGCTGTTGCATGTTAACGAATTAACTTTACCTGCAGGGGGTATAGCCTTCTGCAGACGGAAGAGCGTCCCTTAACACAGTAATTTAAAACTAATATTTCACAGAGTTTTACTATTTGTTACCAGATTTATTAACCTTTATTTGTTGAATAAATGTTTATTTGTTACCTTTACTTGCAGGGGAGAGCGTGCCGCAGATGAAGGAGAGCATCGAGGGCGTGGACCTGCAGCGTCCCCTGGACCTGACCAGCGACGGCAAACTGCACCTGCTGTACGGCGGCACTAAACTCGTGCAGCACGTGGCACCTGCCAAGACCCAGGCGCTGCTTAAAGGTGGGTCACGTGGCACCTGCCAAGACCCAGACGCTGCTTAAAGGTGGGTCACGTGGCACCTGCCAAGTGGCACCTGCTGTACGGCGGCACCAAACTCGTGCAGCACATGGCACCTGCCAAGACCCAGGCGCTGCTTAAAGGTGGGTCACGTGGCACCTGCCAAGACCCAGGCGCTGCTTAAAGGTGGGTCCCGTGGCACCTGCCAAGTGGCACCTGCCAAGACCCAGGCGCTGCTTAAAGGTGGGTCCCGTGGCACCTGCCAAGTGGCACCTGCCAAGGGGCTCCAGCTAACGACTCATTTCATATAGATCCTTATTTTCCTCCAGTTGATATCGCTAATTAAGTTATTTCAACAAAACGAACACGTAATTAACGTTACTTCAACGTTATTTGCCTGTATGACAGCTTTACACAAGCCATGCTGCTCGCTGCACCAATGAAACCGTCATCCCCCATAAATCAATCCCCTCATGTCCCCCACAACTTCATTCTCTAATCCCATCTCCCCCAGAACTCATCTTGCTCCACCTCTCCCACAACTCAACTCCTCATTTCCCCCATAACCCAAACCCCACAACTTCTCTTTCCCCCATATTACCCTACACCTCACACCCTCTATGTTCCCCCTCCGCACCTCCCTGCCCCCACAGCCCCCGACAACGGCGTGATCTACCCATTAGATGCCCCCCTAAACACACCCCATATCCCCCGCAACTAAAACCCCGTGCCCCCCGCAGCCCCCGACAACGGCGTGATCTGCTACGTGTTGCGCACGAGCTTCGGTAGCTCGCAGGGGCGGCTGCTGCGCACGATCCTGTACTCGGTGAGCCGCGTCACCGCCAACAACTTCGAGACATTTGTCTTCATCATGTTTCTGCTGGTGTTCGCTGTTGCTGCTGCTGCTTATGTCTGGGTCAAAGGTGGGTCAATAACGGGTCAAAGGTGGGTCAATGACGGGTCAAAGGTGGGTCATTAACGGGTCAAAGGTGGGTCATTAACGGGTCATGTCTGGGTCAAAGGTGGGTCATTACCGGGTCATGTCTGGGTCAAAGGTGGGTCAATACCGGGTCATGTCTGGGTCAAGGGTTAGGTCATTAACGGGTCAGGGGTGGGTCATTAACGGGTCATGTCTGGGTCAAAGGTGGGTCAATACCGGGTCATGTCTGGGTCAAAGGTGGGTCAATACCGGGTCATGTCTGGGTCAAGGTTAAAGACATTTGTCTTCATCATGTTCCTGCTGGTGTTCGCTGTTGCTGCTGCTGCTTATGTCTGGGTCAAAGGTGGGTCATTGACGGGTCAAAGGTGGGTCAATAACGGGTCATGTCTGGGTCAAAGGTGGGTCATTAACGGGTCAAAGGTGGGTCATGGGTGGGTCAAAGGTGGGTCATTGATGGGTCATTGATGGGTCAGGGGTGGGTCATTACCGGGTCATGTCTGGGTAAAGGTTAAAGACTTTTGTCTTCATCATGTTCCTGCTGGTGTTTGCTGTTGCTGCTGCTGCTTATGTCTGGGTCAAAGGTGGGTCATGGACGGGTCAAAGGTGGGTCAATAACGGGTCAAAGGTGGGTCAAAAACGGGTCAAAGGTGGGTCAATAACAGGTCATGTCTGGGTCTGGTGATCATTCTTATGACGATCACTTCGATAGTGATCGATCATCGTGATGGCGATTACTTTGATGATGATGACTTTGATGGTGATGACTTCAATGGTGATCGATCATTGTAATGGTGATGACTTCGATGGTGGGATTGTGATAATTTTTTATTGTGATGACTGCAATGGTGATGTGTTTTGATTATGATAGTTCCAATGCCGTGCAGGTTGCGAGGACCCAGATCGTAACCGCTACAAGCTGTTCCTGGAGTGCACGCTGATCCTGACGTCAGTGGTGCCCCCCGAGCTGCCCATCGAGTTGTCCCTGGCCGTGAACACGTCCCTCTTGTCTCTGGCCCGCCTCCTGGTTTACTGCACCGAACCCTTCAGGCATAGTGACAAACCTGAGCTTTTTTAGAATCAGTTCATTTATAATTTCTTCATTTGCTTAAAATTTTAACCAATTTCTTAGGTATGACCGCCTCCTGGTCTACTGCACCGAACCCTTCAGGCATAGTGGCATACCAGAACTTTTTTAGAATCAGGGCCTATACTTTCAAAAAAAGTTAAAATATCGTAAGTTCATCAGCCAATCATTGACGGCCTTTCAAGCAAAATCCACCAATCACAGACAAGGAAATAGAGCGTAACTACTTACCCAGGGCCTATACTTTCAAAAAAAGTTAAGAGATCGTAAGTTCATCAGCCAATCATTGACGGCCTTTAATGCAAAATCCACCAATCATAGACAAGAAAATAGAGCGTAAGTACTTATGTTCACTTAGCGAATTTTGAAAGTATGGCCCCTGAGCTTTTTTTAGAATCAGTTCATTTATAATTTCCAAATTTGCTTAAAATTTTAACCAATTTCTTAAGAATGATAATGCTGGTATCCATGATAATTAACTGGTCTACTAATATGACTCGAAAATGAACTTGAGGGAGAGTCTAAAAAAATTTTATGCTTTGTCACTATCCCCTTCGGTGATAACTATATTATAAAGTGATAATAAATAGTGATATATAGTAATAATAAATAGTGATAACTATATTGATACTAATTATTCAGGATCCCCTTCGCCGGCAAGCTCCAGGTCTGCTGCTTCGACAAGACCGGCACGCTCACCAGCGACGACCTGGTGGTCGAGGGCATAGCCGGGCTAGAGTGAGTCAGGGGCTAGAGTGAGTCAGGGGCTAGAGTGAGTCAGGGGCTAGAGTGAGTCAGGGGCTAGAGTGAGTCAGGGGCTAGAGTGAGTCAGGGGCTAGAGTGAGTCAGGGGCTAGAGTGAGTCAGGGGCTAGAGTGAGTCAGGGGCTAGAGTGAGTCAGGGGCTAGAGTGAGTCAGGGGCTAGAGTGAGTCAGGGGCTAGAGTGAGTCAGGGGCTAGAGTGAGTCAGGGGCTAGAGTGAGTCAGGGGCTAGAGTGAGTCAGGGGCTAGAGTGAGTCAGGGGCTAGAGTGAGTCAGGGGCTAGAGTGAGTCAGGGGCTAGAGTGAGTCAGGGGCTAGAGTGAGTCAGGGGCTAGAGTGAGTCAGGGGCTAGAGTGAGTCAGGGGCTAGAGTGAGTCAGGGGCTAGAGTGAGTCAGGGGCTAGAGTGAGTCAGGGGCTAGAGTGAGTCAGGGGCTAGAGTGAGTCAGGGGCTAGAGTGAGTCAGGGGCTAGAGTGAGTCAGGGGCTAGAGTGAGTCAGGGGCTAGAGTGAGTCAGGGGCTAGAGTGAGTCAGGGGCTAGAGTGAGTCAGGGGCTAGAGTGAGTCAGGGGCTAGAGTGAGTCAGGGGCTAGAGTGAGTCAGGGGCTAGAGTGANTAGGTGAAATTGAAAAAAAAAACTCGTGAACAAAGGCGTAATCGAATCATGAGCTAAACATTAACGTTCGGTAGTTAGGACTGTAAATTCAAAATTTCGTTCGAATCTGCTCAATAGTTTGGAAAAAAAAAATCTTGATTACCCGGTACTGTGAATTTCGGCCCGTAAAGCCATATAACTATGGCAAAAACAAATGAAGGCAAAATAAAAAAAATCACGAGCTTAACATTACCGTTAGGTCCTAATGAATACGTGTACCAAGTTTCATCGAGTTAAGTTCATTAGTTTGAGAGATATTTCTTGATCATTGAATTGGAAATTGGCCGTGAGATCGGCCGCGAGTCTGGCCGTTAATTTGTCCAAGACGTAAACCCAGGAGAGGTTAAAATAACAGATCTGGGTGAAAAAACCATCGCTGGGAGTTATGTGCTGCACGTGTTGTGTACAAATCGTCAAACAAACGTTCGAACTTCTGACTTCGACTTCGGACTACCTACCCCCCATCGCCCCCCAAACGCCCTCTTCTTCTTTACCGCCCCCCAAAATCTTTCCATCGCCCCTAGGGGGGCGATATCGCCCACTTTGGGAACCACTGGTGTAGAGTGTCGGGTCAAGGGTTAGCGGTATAGTGCATCTTGAGTGAGAGGTGCAGCATGTCTAGAGTGACACGTAGTTATGGTGCAAACAAATTCATTACAGTGTGTACAAATTGTAATGAATTTCTATTGTAGCTTATGATACTTGTTACAGGCAACGTTACTATCTTTTTAACAGCTGTTCGGTCCATAACAAGTAACAAGGCGCAATCGTCATATAATTTTAAAAATATAGGTATATATTATTCAGTAATAATATATTTATTATTTAGTAATAGTATGTTTAGTATTTAGTAATAAAATGTTTAATATTTAGTAGTACTAATAAATTTAGTATTAATTAATAATATATTCACTATTTAGTAATAATATGTTTACTAATTATTAATAATATATATTTAGTATTTAGTATAATATAATATAGCATTCATCGTTGGCTGTGATGACTTACGATGAACTTAATTAAAATTAAATACTTCGTTCACAGCGGCAGCAGCGACGTGATAGCCATCACTGACGCCCCCCTACACACCATACAAGTGAGTCATGCTGACCCACGTGCTGCACACCATACAAGTGAGTCATGCTGACCCACGTGCTGCACACCATACAAGTGAGTCATGCTGACCCACGTGCTGCACACTATACAAGTGAGTCATGCTGACCCACGTGCTGCACACTATACAAGTGAGTCATGCTGACCCACGTGCTGCACACTACAAGTGAGTCATGCTGACCCACGTGATGTGTCATCATAAAGTAACTTATTATTTCGTAACTTGATGTAATGTAACGTATACCATGACACCATAACGCGATGTAACATATCACAACGTAACTTAACGTTACATATCACAACGCCAGATAACGTTACACATCACAAGATAACGTTACACATCACAAGATAACACAAGACAACGTTATCACAAGATAACGTTACATATCATAAAATATTACAAGATAACGCAAGATAACGTTACATATCACAAGATAACACAAGACAACGTTATCACAAGATAACGTTACATATCATAAAATATTACAAGATAACGCTACATATCACAAGATAACGCCAGATAACGTTACATATCATAAAATATCACAAGATAACGCCAGATAACGTTACACATCACAAGATAACGCCAGATAACGTTACACATCACAAGATAACGCGAGATAACGTTACACATCACAAGATAACGCGAGATAACGTTACACATCACAAGATAACACAAGATAACGTTATCACAAGATAACACAAGATAACGCGCAGGTGGCTGCAGTGTGTCACTCGCTGGTGTGTCTGGAGGACGGCGTCGTGGGCGACCCCATGGAGAAAGCCGCCCTCGTCGCCCTAGACTGGACGCTCACTAAAGGCAAGGCATCAGTAGTGCCTATACCATAGGCATGTGTTATATATAGCGTATATACTGGACGCTGACTAAAGGCAAGGCAGCAGTAGTGCCTATACTATAGGCATGTGTTATATATAGCGTATATACTGGACGCTGACTAAAGGCAAGGCATCTGTAGTGCCTATACTATAAGCATGTGTTATATATAGCGTATATACTGGACGCTCACTAAAGGCAAGGCATCAGTAGTGCCTATACTATAGGCATGTGTTGTATATAGCGTATATACTGGACGCTGACTAAGGGCAAGGCATCAGTAGTGCCTATATACTAGGCCTATGTTATATATAGCGTAGTATATATAACATATATGTTAATTATTCATACAGTTCAGGTAATATCACTTTTAGAGTAACTGTAAACCATGCCCCATGCAGGTAACAGTGTGGAGCCATGGTAAGCATACATTACAGTAACTGTACTCCCCGTGTACAGGTAACAGCTGGGGCCGTGGTAATGTACTCCCCGTATACAGGTAACACGTTACAGTAACTGTACTCCCCGTGTACAGGTAACACGTTACAGTAATTGTACTCTACAGGTAACAGCGTGGGGCCCCGGAAGGCCAGGTCGGGGGGCCTGAAGATCCTGACGAGGCACCACTTCTCGTCGCAGCTCAAGCGCATGAGCGTCGTGGCCTCCTGGTGCCCCCCTGGGGCCGCCGACACCTGCTACATCGCCGCGGTTAAGGGGGCGCCTGAGACCCTCAGAGACATGGTGGGGGCTGTGAGGGGGCGCCTGAGACCCTCAGAGACATGGTGGGGGCTGTGAGGGGGCGCCTGAGACCCTCAGAGACATGGTGGGGGCTGTGAGGGGGCGCCTGAGACCCTCAGAGACATGGTGGGGGCTGTGAGGGGGCGCCTGAGACCCTCAGAGACATGGTGGGGGCTGTGAGGGGGCGCCTGAGACCCTCAGAGACATGGTGGGGGCTGTG
>NW_025946211.1:48419-82650 GCF_000764305.2 Hyalella azteca | reverse complement strand
GGTTGGAGCAGGTTGCCCGCGCGGGCAAACCTGCTTTCACCTGTCTCTTATACACATCTAGATGTGTATAAGAGACAGGGGTAGGGGGACTAAAAAAGGGAGTAGGGCAGGGGGGACTAAAAGAGGGGGCAAAAATATCCGACACAAAGGGAAAACTTTATTCAATTAAAGCTTCAAAGTGTAAATTTAAATAAATATATATTGGAATTAGAAATATGATATCAAAGAACAATATTATTATATATTGACTTGATAATTGCTATTTTGTGAAAGTTAAGTTGGAAAAGTATCCAACACATCGTAAAAAAAATTTGATTCGCCACTAATTTCTCATCTATTATGTTCGGGGAAATGTTCTAGAATCAGAAAACGCTGGAATATTCTAGAATGAAAAAGAACATACACATCTTTCTAACTGCAGTCATTAAAATCTCTTCCGATTGAAAAAAATATACAAGAAAGAGTGGTCCAAAATTCCTATTAGCATATATTTTGATCTTGTGAACAATTATTCTAATCTTGTGAACAATTATTCTAATCTTGTGAACAATTATTCCAATCTTGTGAACAATTATTCTAATCTTGTGAACAATTATTCTAATCTTGTGNCCCTGCCCAGGTGAGCCCTGAACCCTGCCCAGGTGAGCCCTGAACCCTGCCCAGGTGAGCCCTGAACCCTGCCCAGGTGAGCCCTGAACCCTGCCCAGGTGAGCCCTGAACCCTGCCCAGGTGAGCCCTGAACCCTGCCCAGGTGAGCCCTGAACCCTGCCCAGGTGAGCCCTGAACCCTGCCCAGGTGAGCCCTGAACCCTGCCCAGGTGAGCCCTGAACCCTGCCCAGGTGAGCCCTGAACCCTGCCCAGGTGAGCCCTGAACCCTGCCCAGGTGAGCCCTGAACCCTGCCCAGGTGAGCCCTGAACCCTGCCCAGGTGAGCCCTGAACCCTGCCCAGGTGAGCCCTGAACCCTGCCCAGGTGAGCCCTGAACCCTGCCCAGGTGAGCCCTGAACCCTGCCCAGGTGAGCCCTGAACCCTGCCCAGGTGAGCCCTGAACCCTGCCCAGGTGAGCCCTGAACCCTGCCCAGGTGAGCCCTGAACCCTGCCCAGGTGAGCCCTGAACCCTGCCCAGGTGAGCCCTGAACCCTGCCCAGGTGAGCCCTGAACCCTGCCCAGGTGAGCCCTGAACCCTGCCCAGGTGAGCCCTGAACCCTGCCCAGGTGAGCCCTGAACCCTGCCCAGGTGAGCCCTGAACCCTGCCCAGGTGAGCCCTGAACCCTGCCCAGGTGAGCCCTGAACCCTGCCCAGGTGAGCCCTGAACCCTGCCCAGGTGAGCCCTGAACCCTGCCCAGGTGAGCCCTGAACCCTGCCCAGGTGAGCCCTGAACCCTGCCCAGGTGAGCCCTGAACCCTGCCCAGGTGAGCCCTGAACCCTGCCCAGGTGAGCCCTGAACCCTGCCCAGGTGAGCCCTGAACCCTGCCCAGGTGAGCCCTGAACCCTGCCCAGGTGAGCCCTGAACCCTGCCCAGGTGAGCCCTGAACCCTGCCCAGGTGAGCCCTGAACCCTGCCCAGGTGAGCCCTGAACCCTGCCCAGGTGAGCCCTGAACCCTGCCCAGGTGAGCCCTGAACCCTGCCCAGGTGAGCCCTGAACCCTGCCCAGGTGAGCCCTGAACCCCGCCCAGGTGAGCCCTGAACCCTGTCCAAAAGTAGCCTCAGCAAATGTAGCCCCAAAAGTTACCTCAGCAAATGTAGCCCCAAAAGTAACCTCGGTAAATGCGTCAGTTTCGCTGAGCTTGCTAGTGCTATTCTAGTGTCCTTGTCAGTCAGAGACTTGGTTGTAAACTGTGCTAGTTGTCCAGTTAGGTTACTAGCATGCTAGTTGGTACCCTGCTAGTTAACTTATTAAATTGAGTGTTGGGCAGCTAGTCCTGTGGTACGTTAATAACCCTGCTAGTTGACTGGCTGCGTGACTAGTTACATTGTAGTAGTCTTGTTAAAAAATTACGATGACTTTGATGTACGTTGAATTGCACTTTATTGCATTTGGATTCAGTTGATTAAAACTTCAGTTAACCGGATAAAACGCAATTTTATTTCAGCAGAGCACAGTTTAAAACAGGCACGGATAATATTTAAGCTATAGTGACATTAGGTTCATGATTGAGGAGTAGTTTACTAAATCTTTCTCACGGCACAGCCACGACTCCAGCGTTAGGGTACGCACACAGTGAAAGCAGGTTGCCAGCGTGCTGGTTACCTGCTCAGGCTGGCGCCTGAAACCATAGAACACAGAAGCCTATTCGTACAGGTTTTCACTGTGAACACTTACATTATTATCTGTCTCTTATACACATCTAGATGTGTATAAGAGACAGNGTACAGGTATGAACCTCACTGTAGGGCGGGATAGAGCGGAGTGAGTACAGGTATGAACCTCACTGTAGGGCGGGATAGAGCGGAGTGTGTACAGGTATGAACCTCACTGTAGGGCGGGATAGAGCGGAGTGTGTACAGGTATGAACCTCACTGTAGGGCGGGATAGAGCGTAGTGAGTACAGGTATGAACCTCACTGTAGGGCTGGCTGGACACGACTGACTAACCGACTCACAGCCGCTCGGACCTGACCTTGCACTACGTCGTTCCAACGACTGTAAGGTCTGACTCTAATGTTACAGGCGCAGCTTCGCCAGACGCAACAGAATAATTTCGTTACAAAAATGCACATGAGAATGAGTGATAGGATTAATCGAGCAATAAATATTAGGGAACGATGTTCATCGTTCACAGAGGTAACTCCTGTGCATGTTCCTGCAGGTGCGGGAGCTGGGGCGCGGCAGGGTGGAGAGCGGTCTCACCTTCCAGGGCTTCATGGTGATCTCGTGTCCCTTGAAGCGGGACTCGCGGGACGTCATCCGGGAACTGCAGGACTCGTCCCATGCCGTGAGTGTCGGGAGTGTCAGGAGTGTTGTGTGCCGTGAGTGGCACGAGTGTCGTGTGCCGTGAGTGTCACGAGTGTTGTGTGCCGTTGAGTGTCATGTGGTTTCCAGTGCTTTACGCCACGAGTGAACAAATGTACTTGCAATTTTTTTTTTAATTTGTGTGCTAATGTAAGATGTGCACCATTGCACCGTAGTAAGAAATGTATGAGCTGTAGCATAGTACAGTATGAAGGTACCTATGATGTTGCATCACTGTACATCACTACTGTTGTGCATCACTGTACATCACTACTGTTGTGCATCACTGTACATCACTACTGTTGTGCATCACTATACATCACTACTGTCGTGCAGACGGTGATGATCACAGGAGACAACCCCCTGACGGCGTGCCACGTCGCCAGGCAACTTCACATCACGCGCCCTGACACTACGCAGCTCGTGCTAGAGGTGAGACTACTTATAATTTATTCAATTTAATACATCACACATATTGTTTTATTTAATTTAACATACACTCAGCATACTTCCCTGTTGCTGTCTTCTAGTGTTACTTGTACACTCAGCGTACTCGATAATTGTGGGTAACTGGACAACTAGGTACGAAGTCACCTAGTGCGGGGCAGCTAGGTATGGGGACTGGGGTCACTGGATACGAGACAACTAGGTCCTTGTCTTGACCTTCGGTCCTAGTCTTGTTAGTGACAATACGACGGCGTGCTATCACCCAGATAAATGAGTGATACATTGTCCTAATAGCTATGCACTCTGTGCTCCTGAGTGGTTCATCCTGGTCCAGTTTAGCCCGGCAGAAGTGTGTATCATTGCAACATTTATTATCTGCACGTGCTGTGGGCCAGAAAGTGTTTCGCTATCAAAAAAATATGGCCCAGTTATTTCTCCCAGTGTAGCTACCTTATTTGCATCAGCATTAATTGTCACGGATTGTCCAAGTGTATTTAATGGCTGATGTGCCACAGCGCGTGGATGTGGCGGCAGGAGGCGAGGATGTGTGGGTGTGGCGTAGTATTATTACATTTATTTAATGGGCACACAGCGCGTGGATGTGGCGGCAGGAGGCGAGGATGTGTGGATGTGGCGCAGTATTGACCACACCGTCACGCTGCCTATAGACATCGAGGAGAAGTTCTTCCGAGCTTACGACTTCTGCGTCACGGGCGAGGTGAGGAATGAAGTAACGAGAATACTTGTTGATATTTTATACTGCTAATGATTTCTCATTTCTATTACTTTCAATACGTTATTTCTGTCATTTCCTCGCTTTTACTACTTTTATCTTCCCACCATTCCTCTTACCTTCAGTACTTTGTTCCACCATTCCTTTTATCTTCTGTACTTTCTTCCATCATTCCTCTTATCTTCAGTACTTTCTTCCATAATTAATCTCACTTTCAGTACTTTCTTTCACCATTCCTCTTACTTTCAGTACTTTCTTCCCATCATTCCTCATGCTTCAGTACTTTCTTCCCGCCATTCCTGTTACTTCTGGTACTTTCATGGAGCTGTTAATGTTGCAATACATTTTTTCCCGTCCTGTTATTTAATCTTGGTCCGCGAATCCTACAACTTGAAGACCAATTTCATCGCAGAAACTTAATAGTACGAGGCATGTTTTTAAGTAAGGTTCGTTTTGGAATTAGAAAAGGACGTGAAAAGATATTGCAATAATTTTATTTTTACATGAAAGCCTGTACCCTAATCTACTTTTCTACATAATTTCCGTGAATATTGAGGCTCTTGTCATAACGTGGCACCAGTTTTGATAAGTGCCTCAATATTCACGGAAATTATGTAGAAAAGTAGATTAAGGCACAGGCTTTCATCTTTTTTTAATTCCAAAACGGTCCTTACTTAAAAACATGCCTCGTATTTTAACATCCAATGAACGTTACTGAGCTATACACATCGCCACACAAGTAACACCCCCCTTGTGTTGCAGGGCCTGACCCAGCTACGTGTAACACCCCCCTTGTGTCACAGGGCCTGACCTACCCAGCTACGTGTAACACCCCCCTTGTGTTGCAGGGCCTGACCCAGCTACGTGTAACACCCCCCTTGTGTTGCAGGGCCTGACCCAGCTACGTGCTACGTGCCCGAAGCTGTGGCCGCGGCTGCTGCCGCACGTGCGCGTGTTTGCCCGCGTGGCGCCCAAGCAGAAGGAGGACGTCATCACTTCCTACAAGAATATTGGTATCACCACACTCATGTGTGGTGACGGCACCAACGACGTCGGCGCTCTCAAGCACGCTCATTGTGGTGAGTGGTGAGTGTGTGGTGTGTGTGGTGAATACTGTGGGTAGTACCGCGTGTGTGACGTGTAAAGTGAAGCGAGTGTGTAACGTGTGACAAGTTTTAACCCAAACTGCATGCATTCGTCACATCCAGACTGTTTTTTGGCAAAGTGGAGTGCTTGGTTCGAAACAGAATACAGTGTAACAAAACTACTTAGATTTTCTTTGAAGCTGCTGCATATGCAGTTGCAAATAACAGTATATAATATTTTAGACCTGTTCTTAACCATTAGTGAAGAACTGGTTGTTGAGCTTCGGGCTGAAGAGACCACACTGTCAGACCATCGACTAGTTGTGATAGAGACAAGTAGAGTGGGCACCAGCCCTGACCTAGACCTCGAGACGGCCTCCCTGGGCTAAATTCCTGCCATAGAAGAACGGACTGGGAGGCTAATAGGAACAAGAGGTTGCAAGAAGCCCTGTAAGCAATACCGTATACGACTGGGCAATTCAATGGAATTCGATAGCATCAGCTGGCCCAACTGAGGGCATCAGCTGGCGCAACTGAGGGCATCAGATGGCCCAACTGAGGGCATCAGCTGGCCCAACTGAGGGCATCAGCTGGCCCAACTGAGGGCATCAGCTGGCCCAACTGAGGGCATTAGCTGGCCCAACTGAGGGCATCAGCTGGCCCAACTGAGGGCAGATGCGCGTTAGTTTGGACTGGCCCTCGTGTCGGTGCGGACGACATTCCTGCCAAAACCCGAGTGTTGTGGCGTGTGAAAGGTGAGGGGTGACCTGTGATGTGTGACGTGTGGCAAGTGTAGGTCACGTCTTGACAGTCTTTCCCGCGTCTTGACAGGTGTTGTCACGTCTTGACAGGTGTTGTCATGTACTTCTATTGACTTGCCACGTCTTGACAGGCGATGCAACGTTCGTACATTCACTTGCCACGTCTTGGCAGGTGTTGTCATGTACTTCTATTGACTTGCCTTGTCTTGACAGGTGTTGCCATCCTCTCGAACGCCCCCGATAGACCGCCTGCCAAGAAGGCGAAGCCAACAGAGCCAGCCTTGCCACCCGCCATGTCGGAGAAGCTCGAGGCTGCCAAGAAGCTTGCCAAGAAAATTGACAAGCGGGGACTTGCTCCTGCCAACGTGCCAAGCACCAGACTCACCCCCTACCAGGTTTGCTTTGTGCTTTGTAAAGTCAGCCTAATTCCTTGTCAGACCAGCTTAGTGTCGTATCAGACCTGCCAAGCCTTCTTGTCAGACCAACTTAATATCTTGTCAGACCTTCCAAGCCTCCTTGTCAGATCAACTTAGTGTCTTGTGAGACCTTACAAGCCTCCTTATCAGACAAGCTTAGTGTCTTATCAGACCTGCCAAGCCTCCTTGTCAGGCCAACTTAGTGTTTTGTCAGACCTTCCAAACCTTGTCAGACCAACTTAGTATCTTATCAGACCAACTTAGTATCTTATGAGACCTGCCTAGCCACCTTGTCAGACCAACTTAGTATCTTACCAGACCAGCCTAGCCTCCTTGTCAGACCAACTTAGTATCTTATGAGACCTGCCAAGCCTCCTTGTCAGCCCAACTTAGTATCTTGTCAGACCTTACAGGCCTCCTTGTCAGACCAACTTGGTATCTTATGAGACCTGCCTAGCCGCCTTGTCAGACCAACTTAGTGTCAAGTCAGACCAACTTATTGTCTTGTCAGACCAACTTGGTGTCTTGTCAGAACTTCCAAGCCTCCTGTAAGACCAGCTTAGTGTCCTGTCAGACCTAAGCTTCCTTGTCAGACCAACTTAGTATCTTATGAGACCTGCCAAGCCTCCTTGTCAGATCAACGTAGTGTCTTGTCAGACGTTCCAAGCCTCCTTGTCAGACCAGCATAGTATCTTGTCAGACCTGCCTAGCCTCCTTGTCAGACCAACTTTGTATCTTATCAGACCTGCCTAGCCTCCTTGTCAGACCAACTTAGTATCATATCAGACCTGCCAAGCCTCCATGACAGACCAACTTAGTGTTGTTAGATCAACGTAGTGTCTTATCAGACCTGCCAAGCCGCCTTGTCAGCCGTTGTCTCGCCCACAGCTGCAGCAGCAGAAGGCCAGCGAGCAGCTGCAGAAGCTGCTGCAGGAGCTGGACGAGGAGCAGCAGCAGATGGTCAAACTGGGGGACGCGTCCATCGCGGCGCCCTTCACCTCCAAGCTGTCCTCCATACAGTGTGGTGAGTGTCCATCACCTCCAAGATGTCCTCCATACAGTGTGGTGAGTGTCCATCACCTCCAAGCTGTCCTCCATACAGTGTGGTGAGTGTCCATTACCTCCAAGCTGTCCTCCATACAGTGGGGTGAGTGTCCATCTCCTCCAAGCTGTCCTTCATACAGTGTAGTGAGTGTCCATCACCTCCAAGCTGTCCTCCATACAGTGTGGTGAGTGTCCATCACCTCCAAGCTGTCCTTCATACATGTCTCNCTGTCTCTTATACACATCTAGATGTGTATAAGAGACAGACACTACACTCATGTATTATATGGTGCGCAGTGGTGCACATCATCAAGCAGGGCCGGTGCACACTGGTCACCACACTACACTACACTCATGTGTCTGTATGGTGCGCTCATGTATCTGTATGGTGCGCAGTGGTGCACATCATCAAGCAGGGCCGGTGCACCCTCGTCACCACACTGCAGATGTACAAGTGTCTGTATGGTGCGCTAATGTGTCTGTATTGTTCGCAGTGGTGCACATCATCAAGCAGGGCCGGTGCACCCTCGTCACCACCCTGCAGATGTTCAAGATCCTGGCCCTGAACGCCCTCATCCTGGCGTACTCGCAGTCCGTCCTCTACCTCGACGGCATCAAGTTCTCCGACTACCAGGCAACCCTGCAGGGCCTGCTGCTGGCTGCCTGCTTCCTCTTCATATCCCGCTCTAAGGTAGGGAATGAGGGGGAGAAGGTGGGGAATGAGGGAGAAGGTGGGGAATGGGGGAGGAGGTGGGGAATGAGTGGACAACGAGGAAGAGATTGGGAATGGGGGAAGAGTTAGGCCATAGGGAAAGAAGTTTAGAAAAGAGGGCAAGAGATGGGAATAGGAGGGAGACGAGGATGGGAATGCGGGTGGGATTAGATGTGGAATGCGTGGGATGAGGTGGGGAGTAAGGAGAATGAGGTTAGGAATAGAAGGGGAGGCAAGGTGGGGACGAGGAGGAAATAGGAAGGTTTAGTTGAGGAAATAGGTGGGGACGCCGAGTGTAACTAAACGGCCGAACCATAGGCGGTCCCCGAATTTTGTTAGGGCTGAGAGTGTGAGGTAGGTTGGCCAAAGCCAAGCTAACTAAGCTCCTTAGAGGCTTAACAGACTGCACTTCAAGCCCGGCCGAAGCGAACATGAGCGGCTAACTTGCGTGCTCCTCGAGTCTTAGGCGGTGACTGATACAGAGTCTCTGTCCCGCATCCAAATTTTGTTGGGGAATTGAGTGTAGAATTTAACGAGTTAAAGGTTGAGTTGAAGGCAGTTATCAAGTTTGAGTTGAACTGCCCACAGCCGTTGCGGACACTGAGCAGAGAGCGGCCGCTGGCTAACATCTTCAACGTGTACACGGTGCTGACGGTGCTGCTGCAGTTCTGCGTGCACTTCACGTGCCTCTACGTGCTCGTGCACAGCGCCAAGGCAATCGAGCCGAACACGTGCGTCATGAAACCTATCATTAATTATTACTATTATTATTATTTGTACTTTATACTCTGTAATATTAGTTATAATAGTACTGGTGCTAAACTTGTGTGCGTCATGAAACCTATCATTAATTATTACTATTATTATTATTTGTACTTTATACTCTGTAATATTAGTTATAATAGTACTGGTGCTAAACTTGTGTGCGTCATGAAACCTATCATGAATTATTATTAGTGTTATTTGTACGTTATACTCTTTATTATTTGTTTGAATAGTAGCGTTGCTAAACTTATGTGCGTCATGAGACATATTTTAAATTATTTTTTTACGGATAATTGATTGTATAGTAAAATTGTAATTATATTGCGTAATTACAATAATTACTTGTTAAACCATGTAAAAGACCTAAAGGTTCAAATGTGTTGACGCCTTGCTATGTTGATAGCAAGAAGCCTGACCTGGAGCAGAGCTTCGAGCCGTCGCTCCTGAATAGCACCGTGTACATCATCTCCATGACGCTCCAGATCTCCACTTTCGCCATCAACTACCGGGTGAGTCGTGCTCCATGTGCTCCATATGTGCTCCAGGCCGTGCTCATGTTGTGCTCCATGCCGTGCTCCAGGCCGTGCTCCATGTGCCCCATGTTTGTGCTCCAGGCCGTGCTCCATGCTGGGCTCTGTTCACTATGCAGGCACATCGTATTCACTTACGAATGAGGGACAACAGAATTTTTCTCAAAGCAATCCCAGGTTTTATTTATTGGATTAATTCGACACAACCGATAAGTTGTGCGCAAGAGTCTGCTCATTATTCCTCATAAAGCGCCTAACTTGTTCTCATTCTCCCGTACGTGTGCCACCGACCTCAGTAACGCTCTTGTGCCTTTAGGGGCGGCCCTTCATGGAGAGCCTGCGGGAGAACAAGGCCCTGTTGGGGTCGCTGCTGGGGACGGGGGGCCTGGTCATGGCCCTCGCCCTGGGCCTCATCCCCGCCTTTGCTCAGCAGTTCGAGATCGTCGACTTCCCCCCTGAGGTGCGTGTCTGTTGTGTAACGTAACAAGAGTATAACGTATGGAGGTTAAAACTATTGAGGGTGTAACGTATGAACATTATAGCTATTAAGGGTGTATGTAACGTATGGAGGATATACCGTGGGGGCAAAAAATATCCGATACAATGGACAAACTTCATTTAAAGTTTATGCAACAAAATAACATAAACAAACACTAATCTAATGTAAACTTACATGGGAAATACAAATATATCAAAACAACAATATCATTAAATGTTGACTTCATATTTGCAATTTTGTAAAAGTTAAGGTTCAAAAAAAGTATGAAATTTTTCCTTTGTGTCGGATACTTTTTGCGCCTACTGTATATAACATATTTAGGATATAACTTGTTAATGTTATAAGGTAAAGTATAGTACTGAATATGGCATGGGTCCATCTCAGAAGATGTGGGTTGCGCCCCGCTTGTGACCGCACAACTCCCTGTTGGCAGCGCCTCGATTGGCTCTCAATCCGACTTTGGCATGACAATCTCGACCGTATTTAAAATAAACAAAGTCTGATGGTGTGAGGACCATCTGTGCCTCCTGTTTGACTTTCCGGACTGACTTTCCCGTCTGGCATTTGTGTCTCCTGCCTGACTTTCCCGACTGCGCAGCTCTTCCGGACTCCCTCCCGAAGGGCCCGGCCTCAACCGCAGCGCTTGTCACTAAGCTGCTACAAGGTTTGGGGATATTTGGAGGCTTCCTTAAAACGCAGTGCCGGGCGGCCAGTTGGAGACACACCAGAGACTAGTTATCCATAGAGTAATTCCTTGTTAATGCGACGTCGTACATGCGATACACGTGGCAGAGTCTTAGCAGACGACGCTAGCACAGGAGGAGAGGAATGCTTATTGTGCCTGCTCGTTCCAGAACAGAAGTGTTTGTGACCCTGACTTCCCATGTGATGTTGAGGATACGCTCAGGTGGAAATATTACAGATGGTTCTCCTGTTTTCACTGCTGTACAGAAGTATATTGAGGACGTAAGCCTGGTACCATACACTTTGAGCGTAAGCCGCTTGTTTGACCATAAACTCTCGTTCAGTCTGGCCATCACACGTGCAACTTTGGCCATCCTCCTGTCAATCTCGCTATCGAGGGACAGGTTACGGCTGATGGTGGAGACAAAATAGGTTAAATACTCGGTGATTTAAAATTCTTCACCGTCACTTGTGATAGATGGGTATGCTGAAACGCCCTAACCAATGAAGTTTGTTTCCTTGATGCCGATTGTCAGGCCGAAGTCCCGGCAGGCATGGACGAAGCAGTCCATCAGCTATTGGAGGACCTCTTCGGTATGGGAAGAGAGAGCTGCGTCATCAGCAAAAAGCAACTCTGGTGAGGACGGTGCGGACCTTGGTTCTTGCACTCAAATGAGCCGAGTTGAAAAGTTTACCATCACTTCTGGTGTGGAGATGAATGCTCCCAGTGAAGTCCCCAAACGTATACTTGAGCAGTAGTGAGAAGAAGATGCCGAAGAGAATAGGGGCCAAAACACGCCATCATTAATTCTGTTTCTAAGAACTCTGAGGTATTGCCATCGTAGCTGACTATTCCCTTCATGTCTTCGTGTAAGTTAAAGAAGTTGCTGAGAAGTTGGGGGTGGGCAACGTATCTTCTCCAGCTACAGGAACTGACTTTTCCGCCTGACAAGATCAAACGCTTTTGTCAGATAAATGAACGCGATGTACAAAATCCTCCGATGCGCTCGACATTTCTCCTGAAGCTTGTACAAGAACAAAGTCATTTTTCCTGTACACATCTGAGCCCTGAAACCACACTGGGTTTTTTTTTCTGCGAGTGATTGCGGGCGTACAAGAGCCGCACAGACGAAGAAGACCTTACACACGATGCTGAGTAGCTGTATCCCCATGAAGTTGTTGCAGTCGCTGCGTTCCCTGTGTGGGTTTACGATATGACGGGTATAGTGTATAAAGGGTAGAACGTAAATATTATAAAGAACATAGGTATGTGTAACGTGTGTGTCCCTACGCCTCACTCATCTCCTCCTCCGTAGTTCCGGGTGCTGCTGGTGCAGGTGCTACTCGCTGACGTCAGCCTGAGCTTCCTGGCGGACCGCATGTGTCTCTTCCTCTTTGGGGAGGGCAAACTGAGGGCGGACCTGCGGCGCTGACGTCAACCCCCACATAGGGAGGGCTGACGGCGATAGACGTACGCTTTTGCTGCATCGTGTTCATCATTGACATCATCGTCAGGCCCCCGATGATGGCTTGGCGATGATAGGTTTAATGTTCTTTGTGATTCTGTACAAGTTAAGGCAATGAAGGCCTGGAGAGCATTTCTGTACATTTCCATAAGTTAAGCTTTGATGTATTCCCCCCTTCCTCCTTGGGGGTGTGATTTCTTGTCCCTTGGAACGCGTCCCCCCTTGTTGGGGGTTGCCCCTCCTTGTCTCGTACAGAGACGAGGGTCGGAGTTCGAGGCTCCTGAGGTGGGTAATTTTAAATCTTATACGTTTTTAATACTACGAAACATTGGTGTGTGTGTACTGGTGAGGATACGGAGGACTTCTTTCTGCAACTGCGGACCCAAACTGCGGTCTCCAACTTCGGTCTCCAACGTCGGTCTCCAATTTCAGCCCATAACTTCGGCCCCTAACTTGGTCTCCAACTTCGGTCCCAACTTCATTCCCCAACTTCAGTCCCCAGCTTCAGTCCTCGACTTCGGTCTCCATCTTCGGTCCCAACTTCATTCCCCAACTTTTGTCCCGCGTTGAGAGGTGGACAGCGCTGTGCTCGAGTTGTGTAAATTATTTCTGTCTCATTTGTGTATCGCGATGTATGGTATGTCTATGTTGTTGGGTGCGTGTAGCGTGATGATTGTAACGTACGTGGTGAGTGCACAGTGCATGATGCGTGCGACCAGCACTACATTTCACTCGACGTTCGTCCACCAAGTTGTCCGCATTTGGTATCCGTGAGCTCGGTAAATAAACTTACTTGTGCTTGGGCCTTTTGATTTCTCCCTTCCTGAAGTAGGCTGCCTGAACAATACGTTTGTGGTCACTTGATTAGAACGGCTAGTTTTATCAATGGTTATGCCGAGGTGGCAGGACTTAAAAAACGTACGAAAATGCGACAGCCAAAGTGTAGAACTGCAAGCCCGACACTACGGCGCCAAGTCTGCCATAGTCGTAAGTTTTAAGGTGATTGATAATGCTTTGCACTGCTAACACCTGAACGGTTTCAATTCCAAGACTCAAAGTCTGCTTAGCAAAAAAATAATGAAAACGTCGCCATGTCATAACCTTTGCTAGAAAGCAATACCACAAACAGGTGTTCAGTAGCTCGATCATGAAACTGGAACTCGTTGCACGATCAAGTTGATAAATAAGACTCAAGCCCCGTTCACACGCTCAAACTTCTCGTCAGTCTTGCACGTCATGCCAAGTTTGACATGCAAGACGGGGCGTGTGGACGCTTAACTTTGACGTCTTGCATGACGGTTGGGCAGAGTTTTGAGGCTTTGAGAAACCTAGACAAGACAGACGGGCGAGACCTTCAGGTTCATGCAAGACTGACGACAAGTTTGATCGTGAGGACGGACATCTGTCTAATCGGTCAAACTTCTCCCGCTTCATCCGTATTGTGGTTGAGTGCTTTGGCATTAATTGCTAGATCTAGTTTTGCAAAAAAGAAAACGTACTTGATATACAACACTGGTTGCATGATTTCTTATAAGAGTTCATAGATATTGACGGCAGTTTTCCATGCCCGTGGTAAATTAAATCGATAGGCTACAGTACACTCTAAAGGGAATCTAAAAAGCTCTGACCGATGCTACTTGGATAAGTGCGATGAAATAGATCCTATAGATTCATAGATATCGAAACAAAGAAAATCATATTTCCAACGGCTCGTCGAAAATAATGTATCAAAAAAATTATTTATCATTTGAGAATTTTGCCAAACTTCGGCATGCTAGACTGACGATAAATTTGACCGTGTGGACGGGCTTCAAATGCGAGTTAAATAACAAACAGTCCACTCGTCGCGGCCTCATATTTGGACAAGGCAATTCTATGTAATTCTTCCCACGCTGGCTGGAGCATCATAAAGTTTGTAGGAGTTTAAACGCTGTTCACTTGGCGAGTAGCACTGGTCCATTGTGACTAGTCGGCTCGGTCTGGTGAGAGACGCGATTAGGTCTCGATTACGAGTGGCTTCTCTTGTTCGGCGCGGTCACTAACATCATAGCGATGTGTTACACGATGTAGTGCAGGGGGTGGCAGCACACGGTCACTAACATCATAGCGATGTATTACACGGTGTAGTGCAGGGGGTGGCACCACACGGTCACTACCATCATAGCGATATGTTACACGATGTAGTGCAGGGGGTGGCACCACACGGTCACTGACATCATAGTGATGTGTTACACGGTGTAGTGCAGGGGGTGGCAGCACACGGTCACTGACATCATAGCGATGTGTTACACGATGTAGTGCAGGGGGTGGCAGCACACGGTCACTACCATCATAGCGATGTGTTACACGATGTAGTGCAGGGGGTGGCAGCACACGGTCACTAACACCATAGCGATGTGTTATATGATTAGACAAAGACTGAAAACAAACACAATTCGTGAAGTAAACGCAATGATGTTTGTATTATCAAGCGCAATATATTGTTTATTGGTCAATTCTGAAAGGGTTTTCCGGGTAATTAAGAAGGCGCTACACAACTAATTAATCAGTATTCGATGAGAGACTAATTATTTTGTTTAAACACGTGTTCAAATAAATTTATATCAGTGAATTTTTATGTCATTAATTGCACGGGTTCAAACATACTATTTATTAATCAATGCGCAATTTTATTTAAAACATCATGAAAATATTACCCGTCAAGTTATGGAATAGCGGTTTCAGCGTTTATTAGGCCGTAGGCCTGTCGCCGATTCTTAACATAGCAGAACAATCACAGCATTTTGCGGTCTCAAACTCGCAACTCACTGCTACAATTCTGCTGTGCTTAACCGCCCGGCCTCCTTGCCGATTCTGACCAGAAACTGGCGCACAGAGCTGGGATCGAACCCGCGCCTCTCTGCGCCAATCTTGGTACTCTGAACTTTAACCATTGATGTGTTACACGATGTAGTGCAGGGAGTGGCACTACACTGCCATTAACACGTAACACCATAGAGATGTGTTACACGATGTAGTGCAGGGAGTGGCACCACACTGTCACTAACACGTAACACCATATTACCATTACCTCATACCATTAACTCATAACATTACCTCGTACCATTACCTCATACCATTACCTCATACCATTACCTCATACCATTACCTCACACCATTACCTCATACCAGTACCTCATACCATTACCTCACACCATTACCTCATACCACTGGTCGTTGTTCAGTACCATTTCGCATTTGTGCTGCTTTATTTTGTTTACGGTTGATATTCCCTCGATATTCGCACCGAGCAATTTTAAGAAATGTGCTTTAAACTACAACTCAGTAAACTTATATTATGAAAAAATTCAGAATTTGCAAATAAGGAATCAGAAGTTGCCGTATTTGCCTCCTAAGCAGTTTGTGTACGGACATCAAAGACCGAAACTTAGCCGCTGACTTGGCGAAAATTTAAAATTCACGCCGGAGTCTATAATGGATATTACCTGAGAAAAACGTGACGGCCCAGTATTAAAATTTTAGTATCATAGAAAGTCAATAAGAACATAGAAAATTTACATGTAAAAATTTCGTGTGACGGCTAATTTTGTGCACAATTTTATAGTATATTAATTTCAACAGTCGTGCCAAAACTTAACGCTCTTTTAACCGCAACGCGTAGCCGATGACGTCAATAGCGTGCGTAAATTATAAAGCGTGCAGAAGTTGTATGCCTTCGTGTAGTTCGCGATTGAGACACACGCAAAAGGTTATTTAATTATTCGGTAAAAGTTTCAAGTGAATAGTTGAATGGCAGTTAATCATGAGCCGCTCATAATTAGCTAACGTGGCAAACCTTGAACTCCCATAGCTGATTGCAGAAATTGTGTTGAAAGGAGTGAGCTAATAAGCGCCAGCCATGCATCAAGGTGTCCGGGCATCACAGCTGCCTGACTTTCAAACTAGCTTCATGATCATTTTTCACTCAGTAACGACTGCCGCTAAAAATCGACCATAGCTGCGACGCTAGCAATAGTGCCACGTTCCAACAACGTAGACTGGCACTCCCTCCGCAACAACAATCCATATGAACTGAGAGGTTACTTGTAGCAGTTCCTTGAATATTATTATCTACCTTTATGATGAGTATTTCTTTATGCAAGAGGAAGATAAAGCATTAGGAACTGAGTGATATATGATGACTTCACTTGAATGTGAAGACGTTAGTTGATTATCGTAAATCAGTTATTGCGGTAGCTCCTAAATTCTGGAAACAATAAAAATTATTTTAAAATCGTGAATAATCTTAGTTGCATCAAATGTATTCAGAATTATTTCCTCGAATAAAATTAAAGTTTGTTCAGCATGACGTCATAGCCAAGGCATGGCGTTTAAAACACTCACAGATTGCTCAGTGGTAGCGAGAACGCGAGAGTGTGTAGTGGTCTGTGTCGGCTGTTGTGTCGTCCGCGAATTTGGCAGGCTAGTGGTGTTCAAATGTTTGAATTTAAATATTTGTGGGCTGTGCCAAATATCCCATGACGTTTCTCTGATAAATGTCTGTGTGCGTTTACGTGGCACCATGAAGAAACGGACTCTAAAGCACGTTCTTGATGGATTTCGTTCATCCGTGGCGCAACCTAGCGCCAAAACCGAACACGTCCCTATTGTTGAAACACTTCGACCTGAACACTTCCAGGTTGCAAAGGTATATATAATATATTTTACATTAAAATGTAGTTTGATATAAAATTTTTTCGATTTACAAAGAAAAATCATAATATTTGTAAAACTTTGGAGTTTGGACCAGAGGTTCATGATTGTGTGAACGCGCTCGCATGAGCTGAGTGCTGTCAGATATAGCTACGTATGAACAGGTGAACTGATTAGATGACTTTCATGTTAACACAGCTGACGAGCAGGGGGCTGCGAGAGCATCGTTCTCTGTATTTTGACAGCTGACAAAAATGATAGGTTCTTTTTACTTCTCAGTTGCCAAACCATTGTAATCTGGGAAGTGCGAATATTCTACCCTTGATGAGTTGATGTTGCCAAGTTCGTGGCTAACAGCTGGAGTGCCTATGCAATGCGGCTCAATTACGAGCTTTACTATTTTATACTGCT
Organism: Hyalella azteca; assembly: GCF_000764305.2. NCBI lineage: Eukaryota > Metazoa > Arthropoda > Malacostraca > Amphipoda > Hyalellidae > Hyalella > Hyalella azteca. The sequence continues at coordinate 65,454 of NW_025946211.1, read as the reverse complement.
ACTGCGCGCTATCAATTTAGTCTGTAAATAAGTTAATAAATAAAATTTTTCCATTATATCTAGAAAACAAATTTGCTGCAGCTCCTTTTATGTATCAATCGTAACACAATTTTTTTACAATACTCGGAGATCGTTTATTTTCATCATATCAGTTCACTTCCCTGAACACTGATGGGTCTGCTATGTCACAGCCTCACAGGATATGTTCTAGCTCTTGTTGCTTTTTCCTCCTAGCCTGTGAGTAGTATGTTTCATCTGAAATACCATGAAGTATGATGATTTCATGGATATTTATATCTAGATGACTAGAATTAGCTCATAGGTTGTCATACTCATAGCAACAATAGCAATAGCATAATAATATTATGCACAATTCTTCTGCTGTGTGTCAAGAAAAGATGGCATTTAATTTTGTTATGCTTGTAAAATTTGCTCAAATTGAGGAAGCTTGTGGGCAGTATATACGGTATTATTGCAGATTAACTACATCCAAAAAAAAGGGTGTTTTTTTTTTTAATTATATGTTTTTTGGGGTGTAGATTACGAATCTGAAATCCATTTTTGGCGGTCGGCATCGGAAAACCGATTTTTTTCGCGACTTACTAACATGGGGGTTACGTAACTTACGTTACCCACTCACCTTTATTTACTAACATGGGGGTTACGAAACTTACGTTACCCACTCACCTTTATATAAAGGGTCGGATTGTTCATCGAAATTTTACAAAAAGCTCTTAGGTTGGGTTAAGTCAGCCAAGTTCCTTTTTTTAGATAGCATTTTGATCTAAAAGGAACCTGGGCGAACCAACCCAACCTGCGAGTTGGCGTTAGGTTGTGATCTCTCGATGTGGCAATGTATCTCCAGATTTATGGACAAAGAAGACGAAAATGTTACCCGTTGCACGGTTGCAGTGCAACTGGTAACATTTTAGTTCAAAAATGTTTTCCGATTTTTCGCCGATTTCGCAGATTTTAGGCATTTTTAGCGCGATTTTTGGGTCGGAAAAAAATCGGTTTTCCGATGCCGACCGCCAAAAATGGATTTCAGATTCGTAATCTACACCCCAAAAAACATATAATTCAAAAAAAAAAACACCCTTTTTTTTGGATGTAGTTAATCTGCAATAATACCGTATATACTGGTGTTACTATTAGTGGGGTAGAGGTGGTGACTGAATCTAGTTCTAGTGCCCAACTGCCCATAGCACCAACTAGTTGTCTTTCTCTTCATTTGAGACTTTGAGTTGTATATATACAATTGTAGACCAGATTTCCTAATAAATGCTATAATCTTGTGGCTAAAAAATTACAGCTTGTTATATATTTAGAATCTTGCTGCTTGATTATGCACTATTTACAATAATTAATTAAATATAATTCATTGAGCAGGAATCTCGAGGCTCCAAAAAAGTTGGAAGCCCTATTTATGGCTTGGAAAGGAGATATTTTCCATGCCAGTATTGGTGATGGTCAAGAATTAATATTGACATTATATTTATTTTTAATCACAATTCTGGAGTGGGATGGATCTTTGTGTGTGCTGATTTAATGTCAAGAATGTTTGAGAACAAAGCACAGTTCTTGAAATGCTTGCTGGTTTGTGGCTCTGATATCTCTGAAGCTTAGCATGGGCTTGGTTGCCTGTTAAGATTTTACCATGGGCAGGAATGGTTATTTATTTCATTTTGGAGACAAAATTCAAAATGCATAATTTCTTAAGTATGAATTTTATACTGTATTTCCATTTAGCCAACAACCATCACAGCTCCTCTCACTCCAGCGGCCAGCCTATGTTGATACCACGCTATTGGCATGTGAACTCCTTTCTGTAGCAGTGAGCTAGAAGCAAAGTTTCATTTATTAACATTTTAAGGTCTCAACTGTAAGGCTATAAAACTAATTTTAGATTTAAACAAACACTAAAAGCTTTATAGATATGGATGACAGCCCTTACTTTTCTGGAGACTGAGCTCTTTGCTCAAGAGGCTTAAACAATTTGCAAAAATTGAAGTGATAATCAAAGTTCACATGCTTTTTTTTTCATTTTATTATCTTAAATTGATTGGGTATGGTCATAGAAGAATTAAAAATGGAAATTATTGGGAGAGTTCCATCTTAAGCTCAATGCTGCATGGCCATCTCAGTGCAGAAGCAGTTACCCTTGTGACTGTTTTCTTCAGTCTTGATTCATCAACAAATTGAAATCCATGCTATATGTCCAACCAAATCTTTTATTCCAGATTTCATGTGTACCAGTAAAAAAATTCACTTTTATTATTCAAGCTTGACAATAAAAGGCCATACATTTGAATTGACCTGAATTATAATACATTCATGTATCTGTTCAAATGGACCCAAAGGAACAGTGTGAAGGCTGTATGACCTGATGATGTTGATCCACTGCACCACAACCCTTCTCTAAAAAAATCCCAGTCAGATTTCATCTCGAAAAATCATCTCCCCAGAAGCTGGGTGTATCATTTCAAAATTCTTCAACCCATCAACTAAATGTATATAATTCATAGAAGAGCTAGGCATATTTGATTCTTGTGTACTTGTTAATTATGTAATTCTTATCTAATAGTAAACTCTACAGAGTTGTTATTATACATTAAAGTTGTTTGCTTGTGTTGTTTCTACTTGGGCAATTGAATGATTGAATGTTGACGATGTTGAATCTACCTGATTGAATGTTGATGATAGTTTCTACTTGGGTAATTCTTCTATCAAGCAACTTGAGTTATCTTGAGCCATGAAACTTTTATCCTCTTCTTTAACATTTGTTGCTTATTTGTCCTGCTGCAACAGGTGTTATAGCAGTTGTTGTATTATTAATACATCAATCTGGTACATTAGTTATTTACATTCAAGTTATTTATGTGGTATGTATTGCTATATCAACTAATGATACAACAAATATTGATATTTGCGTGAAAGTGGTGTGTAGGGGAGGACATTTTTACAGGCTACCTGTCAACATTGCTGGCAGGACCTTGTCAACATTGCTGGCAGGACCTTGTCAACATTGCTGGCAGGACCACTGCTGGAATTGTTCATTACACATTCATTGGTAACGTACACCAATCATCACACACATCATACATCAATCATCACATGCACATCATTCATCACATACATCAATCGTCACGTACATCATTCATCACGCGCATCATTTATCACAAAGAAATGAAGAGTGACAATCATTGTATTCCCAAGCCTCCTCATGTGGTGAACAGATGCTCATTCCTCTGGTACAGCTGATATCGTTGTCAACCGCCTGACTTGGTTGTGCCAGACGACGTTTGTGTTCAACACGCGCAGTCAAGCATTAACCGTGTGGTGCTACGTTACCGTGGACCAGCTGTGTGCCACGTTACCGTGGACCAGCCGTGTGCCACGTTACCGTGGACCAGCCGTGTGCCACGTTACCGTGGGCCAGCCGTGTGCCACGTTACCGTGGGCCAGCCGTGTGCCACGTTACCGTGGGCCAGCCGTGTGCCACGTTACCGTGGACCAGCCGTGTGCCACGTTACCGTGGACCAGCCGTGTGCCACGTTGCCGTGGACCAGCCGTGCGCCACGTTACTTCGTCCTGTGTGCCACGTTACCGTGGACCAGCCGTGTGCCACGTTACCGTGGTCCAGCCGTGTGCCACGTTACCGTGGGCCAGCTGTGTGCCACGTTGCCGTGGACCAGCCGTGTGCCACGTTACCGTGGGCCAGCTGTGTGCCACGTTACCGTGGACCAGCCGTGTGCCACGTTGCCGTGGACCAGCCGTGTGCCACGTTACCGTGGGCCAGCCGTGTGCCACGTTACTGTGGACCAGCCGTGTGCCACGTTACCGTGGACTAGCCGTGCGCCACGTTACCGTGGACTAGCCGTGCGCCACGTTACCGTGGACCAGCCGTGTGCCACGTTACCGTGGACCAGCCGTGTGCCACGTTGCCGTGGACCAGCCGTGCGCCACGTTACTTCGTCCAGCCGTGTGCCCAGTTACCGTATAAAGCTCGTCCCGTGAGGGCGCTGCGCACCGACCAGTACGAGTGTTTACCCGACCGCTGAGAATTATTAGATCCAGAAATTTTATCTTAGAGATTCCTGGCAAGACCTCGCTGACAAATGGCCGCCTTCTGCTCCCTCCCTAGCAGGGGCCACGGGTGCAAATCCCGTGATAAATTAGGCCTGATGAGAACAGCGGCCTGTATCACCCTATAGCTGCGGCCTGCATCACCTGCTACAGCTGCGACCTGCATCACCTGCTACAGCTGTGACCTGCANGCCTGTGCGTACAGCTGGCGCCAGGCTGTGCGCTCACACCAGGCTGTGCGTACAGCTGGCGCCAGGCTGTGTGCTCACACCAGCCTGTGCGTACAGCTGGCGCCAGCCTGTGCGCTCACACCAGGCTGTGCGTACAGCTGGCGCCAGGCTGTGCGCTCACACCAGGCTGTGCGTACAGCTGGCGCCAGGCTGTGCGTACAGCTGGCGCCAGTCAGTGCGTTCATGCGCCTGTGCGTACAGCTGGCGCCAGTCTGTGCGTTCATGCGCCTGTGCGTACAGCTGGCGCCAGTCTGCGTTCATGCGCCTGTGCGTACAGCTGGCGCCAGGCTGTGCGCTCACACCAGCCTGTGCGTACAGCTGGCGCCAGGCTGTGCGCTCACACCAGCCTGTGGGTACAGCTAGCGCCAGGCTGTGCGCTCACACCAGCCTGTGCGTACAGCTGGCGCCAGGCTGTGCGTTCATACCAGCCTGTGCGTTCATACCAGCCTGTGCGTACAGCTGGCGCCAGTCTGTGCGTTCATGCGCCTGTGCGTACAGCTGGCGCCAGTCTGTGCGTTCATGCGCCTGTGCGTACAGCTGGCGCCAGGCTGTGCGCTCACACCAGCCTGTGCGTACAGCTGGCGCCAGGCTGTGCGCTCACACCAGCCTGTGGGTACAGCTGGCGCCAGGCTGTGCGCTCACACCAGCCTGTGCGTACAGCTGGCGCCAGGCTGTGCGCTCACACCAGCCTGTGCGTACAGCTGGCGCCAGGCTGTGCGCTCATACCAGCTTGTGCGTACAGCTGGCGCCAGGCTGTGCGCTCATACCAGCCTGTGCGTCACGCATGTCTTGAGTCCAGAAGGTGATTCATGTGCGCAAGCTGTGCAGGAATTGAGTGACTAATTGTTTACTTGCGCTTCAGCCATTTAGCTATCTCGCACCGGAGGTTTATATGTAGTTCACCAACGAGGTGCAAGGTCTCAACTATCGATAATTTCTCGAATTAAAAATCGTTCATCACCCACAAGGAGCGGGAGGTCTCAAGTGTCAAGCCCGCCAGAGCTGGCTAAATAGAGGCATCGTTAGTAACTCAATTAAACGAAGACGAACAGTAACAGAAACGAAAACACGCGAATAAGAGTTGGCTTACGCGAGACAGTCGGCCGCCCGCAAGAGAGAGACAGAGAAGGGAAATATAAGGAACTCTGCTTGCATGACAACTTAGCGCTATGACGGAATAGCCTATATAACAACTCAACCCCACAACTGAGACTCGCCGTGAGATACTGCGAGCTCAGCGGTGGAGCGCTCAGGAACAATGCCACCAAGAAAGCAAAAGCCCATAGTACTTATGATGTACTCAGACACTCGCCAATAGACCTCCCTGTGGTGAGGCTGTGTAGGAGACTCAGCGCAGGCCGTGTAGGCTGTGCCGGAAGTTCAGGACAGGCCATGTATAGGCTCAGGGCAGGCAAAAAGGCTCAAGGTAGGCTCTAGGGCAGGCCCTGTAGGCTGTACTGGAGGCTCAGCGTAGGCTGTGCCGGGCGCCGGCTGCTCAATATCGGTTATTTGGAGATGAAGTCGCCGCTGCCTATATGGGGGCCGCTGCGCATGGCGAGCGTATCCCCCAGCATACATGCATGCTGCGCTACATGTAGGCTGCCCGTAGTGCAGTGTTGCACGTGCTGTGTTACACGTGCTTGTGTTACACGTGCTGCGTTACGCGTGCTGTGTTACACGTGCTGTGTTACACGTGCTGTGTTACGCGTGCTGCGTTACGCGTGCTGTGTTACACGTGCTGTGTTACACGTACTGCGTTACACGTGCTGTGTTTACACGTGCTGTGTTGCACGTGCTGTGTTACACGTGCTGCGTTACGCGTGCTGTGTTACACGTGCTGTGTTACACGTACTGTTTACACGTGCTGTGTTACACGTGCTGCGTTATACGTGCTGCGTTATACGTGCTTACGTAACACGTGCAGCATTACACGTGCCGTGCCCTGTTATCTCGTTAAATTCTTGCTCCGTGTTATATATCTAGGAATTAAATTCTTAATGAAAGAAGCTAAATATTATTGTTAAACGGCCATGGGAGATTTAATGCTGGCAACTAACTAAAGTTGCCAGCTATCATTTTTATGAGGTATTTACTGCATAGGCCACGTCACTGACGCCAGGCGGTAGAGCAGTTGCGGACCAGATGTCGGCGTCGGCGGTTTTGTTGTTGGGTTGGCATGAGCGAGGGTTGCGCGGGTATTTGCCCAACTAGGTAGAGAAAAGGAAAGTTGTTCTAAATGCAAAATAGATATTTTTTGCAACCCTACGACAAGTGCCGAGGATCCGTTTCGAAAGAGAGGCCCAGTGTAATGTGGCTTCCAGCATAAGTCAATGATATAGTTTACAGCCAAGCAACGTCGTTGCATCAGCATTCTTAATGCAGACCGAGGAGATTCGCCGTAGCCACATTGGCCGTTCACGGTCTGTGCTCATGCTACGTTGGATGCACAGTCGCCCCATCCTGAAGTACTGCTGCCAGCTTTGGGCGTCGCTCAAAGAGAGCGCGATGAAACACCTCCCGCCAACACGCTGCGCTGAGTGAGGAAATAGTTTTTAACCATCGTCAAAAGAAGATACACTATAACTAGGCACTAAAAACTAAACGCTGATGCTGGAGGCATCAACGCCAGAGGTCAGGAGCTGTGCGATCAATTTTCGCTTAAGCACGCGTAGCCTCATAAGTACAGGGTGATCATGAAAACTTCCTGTATTGAAAGTTCAATAAAAAAAAGAACCAGTAAAGATATCATTAAGAAATACATTTAATTTAAAAAGACATTATACCTGAATTTTTGTATCAATTTGTTTTAAAGATGACATCGGACAAATTAAGATCTCCATTGCATTCAGTTAGTCGATTTTTGAATTATCGTTCAACTCGCTGAAGCATATTGACGGGTGTATTTGTGATGGCTGGGCGTATGTCGTTCTTCAAATGATTTTGGGTACTTGGACAATCATTGTAAACAATTGATTCAAGGTAACTTGTTCTAAATGTGTTCACCGACGTAACAAGCGATTTCAGATCAGGAACTCGACCTGAAGGACGAATACGGAACCGTGTACCGAATGCTTCTTGAGTAGCGATAATGGAACGTCGAAGAAAAAAGTTCACGTCGACAGCAAACGCACGCTGCTCAATTGTCCAATGCATAGTGGCAACTGAATAGAGGCGGTACACAAAATTTTATGACCTCTTCTTCATATGACATACTTCCCGCCCTTCTCCTACAACATCTGGTTGCTTGGCGCGAAATACAAAACCGAAAATTTTCGTAAATCACCCTGTACATGTAGCCCCCTAAGCATAAGCAACCCCCTAATTACACGTAGCCCCCCAAGTGCACGTAGCGGCCGATTTCTCGTTTACGATTGGTGGGTTTACTTTGAAAATCCGTCAATAATTGGCTGTCGGATTTATGAACTGGTTATATTTTTCAAAGTTTGGCCCAAGGAGCCGAACGGATCGCCCAAGCCTGACCTCGCCATACATGCCTCTACTGAAGTACTCGTATGTTATCGTCGATCTCTTCCAATAATGGGGGTTTAAATCTTCATGGTGTTCGATTAATTGATATTAATATTTCAGCGGTGGTGATTAATTAAACCGAATAGCTGTTCGTTGACCTCGAGAAGCGAATCACGTGCCAGAATATATAGACTCGTCGGATACTGATACTGTATATATACATAGCACCGATCAATAGGTATATAGTTCTATTAACTAAAAGGAATAACTTTTTTATATCACGATTAATCATCGCATTATTGGCAGGAACGATACATTTTCTTAACAGAACTGAGGAATGAATCTCTTGCCAGATACTATATGAGCTTTGAATAGCGACTCAAGTGTCATTGATGAGTGTGAGAGGAAGGCTAATCTTAATTGTATGCAGGTCAACTCGTCGTAAGAGGTTAACATGGCGTTTTAGTATAGTGGTAGGAGTTAATCCAGGCAGGTTAACTCCACGTTGCAGGTTAACCCGGTTATGCTCAGGGGTTAACCCGGACATACTCGAGCACGTAGCACTGATACACTCTTTTCTCAGGACAAACTGTATCAAAATATGTAAAACATGCATCACTATTGAGACAGGGAAACATTTATTTGTGTGGTGATGCCCCGAGGGAAATGATGCTTTGTATCATTGATACCGCCGGCCCCCGGTGCCCTGAACTCGCTGCCACGATATCGATCGTTGGCGGCGGTGGTATCCATGATACCAGCCCTGCTGGGTTAGAGGGGTGCTGGGAGGGCTCGTCAATAAACACCTACATCTATTCTGACGACCCCTACACGTATACTGACGCCCCTACACGTATACTGACGCCCCCTACACGTATACTGACGCCCCTACACGTATACTGACGACCCCTACACGTATACTGACGCCCTCTACACGTATACTGACGCCCCCTACCTGTATGCTGACGACCCCGACACAAAAACTGACTCCCCCTTAACACATACTGACGACCCCTAAACATATACTGACGACCCTTACACAAACACTGACCCCCCCCCCCCCAACATATACTAACGACCCCTAAACATATACATACTGACGACCTCTACACCTATACTGTAAATCTAATTTGTTGTCATCAGTATAGGTGTAAAGGTCGTCAGTATCGATGTAGAGGCCGTCCCTTCCCCGCCCCCCGCCGCTCGATCTCCCCTGCATCTCGAGTATGCTAATGCTGGTATCTAGGATACGGCTCTCGCACCCCTACGCGGGCAAATACATGCGGCACTAAATACAATCAATACGTCATATTGTCCAAATAGTGACACTTTCTCACCCATAGCACCAGCAGGCAGCTGACTTAGCACTGATACGCCCTTATTCCAGGTCAGGCTGGGTTAGGGTGACCTACATATAATCAAAAAGTACTCCGCTGTTTGTACATCGGCACAATCACTCGTCTTTGTGTAATAAATGAGGCGGCAACTGTACGATGACTGCCTTCAACTTGTGCTCTTGCCAGCACAATAACGGAAGATTTGTGCAGCGTTGTCTTGTGCAGCCTAATAACGTCCATTTGTGCACATTCCGTCAACTTGTGCTCTTGCCAGCACAAAACGGAATATTTTTTTTTAACTTACTGTTATGTTGATGAGGTGAGGTTGTTCAGTGGGATTCGAGGGAGGGGGGTCAAACCGTCAACCCCTCTCTGGCCTTTGATTACGCATCCCTCCTCCCCCGCCAGCCGCAGGAGGAAAAGGCTCGTTCTTCTTGTGTTTTTTCCCCTGCATTTGTTGTGGGTTTTTGTCCCGTGGGGCGTTGGGGGAAATGGCAGTCGTTAGTTGGGAACGACGGGGCTTTCGCCGCCGCTTGTTGTATCGAGACGGGGACGGAGTGCATACACCCTCTGCTGTGCTGTGGAAGAACTGTCGTCACGCAAACAGTGGGCATTGGTGCGGGGCAGTGGTGGGCATAGGTGCGGGGCAGTGGTGGGCATTGGTGCGGGGCAGTGGTGGGCATTGGTGCGGGGCAGTGGTGGGCATTGGTGCGGGGCAGAGGTGGGCATTGGTGCGGGGCAGTGGAGGGCATTGTTGCGGGGAAGAGGTGGGCATTGGTGCGGGGCAGTGGTGGGCATTGGTGCGGGGCAGTGGTGGGCATTGGTGTGGGGCAGTGGTGGGCACCAACAGTCTCACATTAAACCTTAATCCCTTTCATTAACTCAAGACTAAGAATTTCCTGCACTCATTCTCCGACGGCAAATCATAACTAAGCATCCCTGTGCCGGCGCTGCCAGTCCTTATGCCGACAGGGGAGACTTTCCTATTATAAATAATATCCTTCCATGACGGCTGGCAGTATTATATTCAGATTTAATTAAACCTCGCGTAGTGGCTTATGCCTGGGTCGCCATGAGGCTTCCTGGCGCTATAGCTACAACAACAAGAAGAGGGACCATTTTAAGAGCGACGAAGGATCTACCATATCAACAAGAAGAACCTTTAAGAGCGATGAAGGATCTACCATATCAACGAGAAAAACCTTTAAGAGCGACGAAGGATCTACCATATCAACAAGAAGAACCATTTCAAGAGCGACCAAGGATCTACCATATCAACAAGAAGAGCCATTTTAAGAGCGACCAAGGATCTACCATATCACCAAGAAGAACCATTGTTATTGTCATAAAGGATACATTAGAATTGTTCGCGCTACGTAGCACGCGGTCGGCCCTAACTGAACAGTTTATTTGTAACAAAACTCGGCGAGATTGCATGGCATTCACTGCACGCCATGGCGCGTTAGTTTCGTGTTAGCGACGTGTCGCCTTCAACTCTTTATGGGCGAGATTATCGTGACGCACAGGATGGCCTGTTGTTTTGTATTGAGAATGGTTTTGTAACGTGTGTACACTCAGAGAAATGTGGTAGATTTCGTCTAAGTTGTGATACACTTATTGCTCTTGGGTGAGTCATCCTGACCCAGTTTGGCCCAGGTAAAAAAACGTATCACTGCTACGTCCGCTCTGTGCTCGTGCTGTGGGCATAAAGTGTGTCACTATTTGGACAATTTGGCCCGAGCGTTTATTTTCTTCAGTGTATTTGAAGATTGGAGGTGTTTTATTTCTGCCGTACGCGCGGCGGACGCAGCTGGTGGCAGCAACTCCGGCGCATGAGGGAGCGCTCGATATGTTGCACCCTAGCCCCTCCTTGCATTTGGGGGAGGTAGCGCCCCCATCCATTGTCACCACGGCCTACCACCACAGTCATCACCCTAGCGCCCATTCATCACCCCGGCGCCCATTCATCACCCCAGCGCCCATTCATCACCCCGGCGCCCGTTCATCACCCCAGCACCCATTCATCACCTCGGCGCCCATTCATCACCCCGGCGCCCATTCATCACCCCGGCGCCCATTCATCACCCCGGCGCCCATTTATCACCCCGGCGCCCATTCATCACCCCAGCGCCCATTCATCACCCCAGCGCCCATTCATCACCCCAGCGCCCATTCATCACCCCAGCACCCATTCATCACCCCAGCGCCCATTCATCACCCCAGCACCCATTCATCACCCCAGCGCCCATTCATCACCCCAGCGCCCATTCATCACCCCAGCGCCCATTCATCACCCGATCGACCGTCATCGACCTCGTGTGTCCCGCGGCTTTGAATGAAGTCAGAGTGACGCCTGTCACCTCCGTATCCAGGATACGGTGTGTGGCTCAGCTGAATATACAGTATATACGCATGCGCGCGTGTGAGGCGCCGTGCGTGAATGGGAGGCAAGCGTGTGAGGCACCGTGCGTGAATGGGAGGCGCGCGCGTGTGAGGCGCCGTGCGTGAATGGGAGGCGCGCGCGTGTGAGGCGCCGTGCGTGAATGGGAGGCGCGCGCGTGTGAGGCGCCGTGCGTGAATGGGAGGCGCGCGTGTGTGAGGCACCGTGCGTGAATGGGAGGCGCGCGCGTGTGAGGCGCCGTGCGTGAATGGGAGGCGCGCGCGTTGTCTGTGCCAGCTGTGTACATGTGTGATGTGTAATTCATTGTCATGTACACGAGGAGGACTTGTATTGACTATTGTAGAGCGACAACTATTCTATTCTGCTGGCAATAAATAACTATTCTGAGCCGAGCCAGCAACATGCAGGATCTATTGCCGACCTAGACATACAATTCTGCGGCTGGATCGTTGACTGCGAACTTAATCAAACGGACGAGCGTCGTATTAAATAACACATTGGAGCAGAGGTGTAAATTCTATTGTACACATGCATGTGTAAGAATCTTTTAGGCACTTGGAGGCAGCTGTGTAAACCGTGTCAATTCGACGTCAGGGTCACGATGGCACGGTGCAACAGTCCTCTCGGTGCAGTGGCCACGATGGTACAGCGCAACAGTCCTCTCGTTGCAGTGGCCACGATGGTACGGTGCAACAGTCCTCTCGTTGCAGTGGCCACGATGGTACAGCGTAGTAAGTAGGGGATGTGAATGTACACCGTAGGTATTTTATAGCGACCTTCTCAGCATTACACGGCTAGCTGCGAGCTGCAGATTCCATGGCTCAAACATGTCGCGTAAAATGCGAGCAGACGTCAGTCTGAAGCGATGCGTGCTACTTCACCGGCACGTCCGCGTTTGGTTTAAAGCTTACGCTCCGGCCTGCGACCTCGCAGCCGTCACAGCACCAGGCTCCACGGGCGTCACGCGCTGCCCAGGCCACGCGGGCGTCCCACGTACCTCCAGGCCACGCGGGCGTCCCACGCAGCTCCAGGCCACGCGGGCGTCCCACGCAGCTCCAGGCCTCGCGGGCGTCCCACGTACCTCCAGGCCACGCGGGCGTCCCACGCAGCGCCAGGCCACGCGGGCGTCCCACGCAGCTCCAGGCCTCGCGGGCGTCCCACGTACCTCCAGGCCACGCGGGCGTCCCACGCAGCTCCAGGCCACGCGGGCGTCCCACGTACCTCCAGGCCACGCGGGCGTCCTGCGTCCCACGCAGCTCCAGGCCACGCGGGCGTCCCACGCAGCTCCAGGCCTAGCAAGCGGCCCATTCAGCCCCCAGGCCCCGCGGGCAGCATTGTGGACGGACGCTGCATTGTCCCGAGATTCGTGCTGCAGGTGCTGCTTCCACTACCCTCCGTGTACGAGTGTATCCCAGTCTTGCTTGTAGTGCTGTTAATTACAGATCTCGGCGAGACTCGTGCTGCCTGCCGCCCTTCCTGCATCATTGATCCACAGACAACACAATTCTGGGAGGCTATGAGTTGTGTTCGTGCTTGTGTCTCTTGCTCAGCCAGATGTGGCAGGTGGTGGTGGCAGGAGGCTGTTGCGACAGGTGGTGGTGGTGGCAGGAGGCTGTTGCGGCAGGTGGTGGTGGTGGCAGGAGGCTGTTGCGGCAGTGGTGGTGGCAGGAAGCTGTTGCGGCAGGTGGCGGTTGAAAGTGATGGCTGCCAGTGGCTGTGGCAGATGACGGTGGCAAGTAACGGTTGCAGTAGGCGGTGGCAAGTGACGGTTGCAAGTGCCTGTGGCAGGTGGCGGTGGCAAGTGACAGTTGCTGGTGGCGGTGGCAAAAGACGGTTACAAGTGCCTGTGGCAGGTGGCGGTGGCAAGTGACAGTTGCAGGTGGCGGTGGCAAGTGCCTGTGGCAGGTGGCGGTGGCAAGTGACGGTTGCAAGTGCCTGTGGCAGGTGGCTATGGCAGGTGGCGTCCTGACAACAGCCACTCTGCCACACTCGCTTCTAATTGCCTCGAAACTTCATTTCAACTTGCAGTGCTTGCTCGCAAATGGCCGCGTGCCTCTTCCATTTATGATTCAGGACAAACAAGCTTTGTTGTTGTTTACAGCGCAACTTTGACGGCTACAAACTGAAGCTTATAGCTCCCAGTTATGCTAAATGCACAAATTATTCAAGCGCTTCATTGCAAATTCAGCGCACGCGATCGCTGCCAAATGCACTTACAGCATTCATTTAGAAAACTGAATGGGTCATGTTGTCTGAATTTTAACGCATTTTATACACTAATGCGTCTTTTGCTGGTTATCACGATGACCCACACGAAAGAAAGTGCATCGTAATTTAGACAAAGTTATACCCATATTTTTAAGTACGTACCGCAGTATTCCTTTGAGATTAGTCAGTAGCGACCTTCGATTTTCTGGCTGCGAGTTACTCATAAATGTAAATAAGCGAGCGTTGTAAATAATGGCCAGCTAGTGACGTGTTATTGGAGCTCCCGACATCGGTGCTGGTGATTGTACAGCGTTATGTTGTATGTTATTGGATATAACATAACGATATTTGTTATATGCGCTCACGATCTAAGTGACGAGCATATGACGTTTGTGACGTGCAGGAGATGCGTTCACGATGTCAGTAACGAGATGATGACGTTTGTGACGTGCAGGAGATGCGTTCACGATGTCAGTAACGAGATGATGACGTTTGTGACGTGCATGAGATGCGTTCACGATGTCAGTGACGAGATGATGATGTTTGTGACGTGCAGGAGATACGCTGCTTGGTGACGTCCATTTCAGTTAACGAGTGACAACTTTACGCCTGGGTTATCCTATGACGACGTTCATATCTCTACTGGTGGTCGGACTAACAACGTATTTAGCATATAAACATTTCAACGTATTAGGCATATAAACTTTACAACGTATTAGGCATATAGACTTCAACGTATTAAGCATATAAACTTTTCAACGTATTAGGCATATAGACTTCAACGTATTACGCATATAAACTTTTCAACGTATTAGGCATATAGACTTCAACGTATTAATTAAGCATATAAACTTTTCAACGTATTTAACACATATGCTTTGTGTTCACAGGTGAGCAGCTGAGATGCTGGTGACGTAGAGCGCCTGGCGACGCATTTAATGTCGTGAGTATCGCGGCGTCGTGCGTGTAACACGGGCGTATATTAGGCACACTTGGCGTACTTGTTATACGTATTGAATTGATACTCCTGCACCCCACCCCTCGGTGATAGTGCCGTGCTGGGATGCATGTCAGGGATGACAACACACCCCTGCACTCCCCCGGCCCTAGTGCCGTGCTGGGATGCATGTCAGGGATGACAACACACCCCTGCACTCCCCCGGCGCTAGTGCCGTGCTGGGATGCATGTCAGGGATGACAACACACCCCTGCACCTGTCTCTTATACACATCTAGATGTGTATAAGAGACAACGTGTACACGTGCCATGCTCACGTGTACACGTGCCTTGCTCACGTGTACACGTGCCATGCTCCCGTGTACAATTGCCTTGCTCCCGTGTACACGTGCCTTGCTCACGTGTACACGTGCCTTGCTCCCGTGTACAATTGCCTTGCTCACGTGTACACGTGCCATGCTCACGTGTACACGTGCCATGCTCACGTGTACACGTGCCTTGCTCACGTGTACACGTGCCATGCTCCCGTGTACAATTGCCTTGCTCCCGTGTACACGTGCCTTGCTCACGTGTACACGTGCCTTGCTCCCGTGTACAATTGCCTTGCTCACGTGTACACGTGCCATGCTCACGTGTACACGTGCCATGCTCACGTGTACACGTGCCTTGCTCACGTGTACACGTGCCATGCTCACGTGTACACGTGCCATGCTCACGTGTACACGTGCCTTGCTCACGTGTACACGTGCCTTGCTCACGTGTACACGTGCCATGCTCACGTGTACACGTGCCTTGCTCACGTGTACACGTGCCTTGCTCACGTGTACACGTGCCTAGCTCACGTGTACACGTGCCTTGCTCACGTGTACACGTTAGCACGTTAACAGCCAGCATGACTGGCTATTAAAATTACTGCAGACCTCAATGAACACCTGCAGAACCCAGTTTTCATAAAAACTGTCCGCCGAGAGCTGCACAGATCTCGATTCTATGGGAGAGTTTCAATTAGAAAACCTCGTATTTCATATAGATATGCTTCATAGCCTATAGAGTGGTGTAAAAACCTCCAAAATTGGTCCCTCGAGCAGTGGGAAATGTGATTTTCTCTGACAAATCATCGTTTACCTTACCTTATTTCCAACCTCTGGCCAAGTTTACGTTTGGAGACAGCGAAAAGAATCATTTAATCAAAAATAACCTTAAAACATGGCAAGGGATCTGTGATGATTTGGGGTGCTATTTCTCAGAAATCCTGCAACCCGATGATTTCTTTTCATGGAAAAATCAGCAGCCGTGACTTTTTTGGAATTATTATAAACAAATTCTTACATAAAAGTTTTTGCCAGCTATAAAACACAGAATCAGTTCATATAATACTTACAACGATGTTACGTCTGGCCAGTTCTGCGTCAACTAGACTCGTTCCCTGAAATCTCCGGAAGACCACATAAAGCGGATGTTGCCATTAGCAAGGTATATAAAATTTCTTCTCGTGTACCTAACGAACTCATGTTTCTCTCGAATAAATATAGCCAACATAAGAATGTAACAAACGGAATAATATAACAAATTTAAATGTAACAAATGTAATCACACAGGAGAAATGTAAGAATGTAACTAATGGAAGAATATAACAAATTTAAATGATGTAACAAATGTAAGGGCATAACAACTGTTAAAATATAACAGATAAATCCTGAAAGTAGGGATACTTGAATGCTGGGAGCGCAGTCCGTGGACTTGTGGGCATGCGGGAGGGTGTCCACACCCCCGCGCCGCCCTCTGATCCCCGCGCCTCCCTCTGATCCCCGCGCCGGGGGATTAGGGAGCGACTGCAGCGATCAGGACTGGCTGTGGGAATCGGGGTGGGGACGGCTGTGGGGATGAGGGGGCGGCTGCAGGGATGAGGGGGCGGCTGCAGGGATGAGGGGACGGCTGCAGGGATGAGGGGGCGGATGCAGGGATCAGAGTCGTGGGGGGAGGTTCAAGGGGCGCCCGTCCCCCGGGTCTGTTGG
The DNA here is from genome assembly GCF_000764305.2 of Hyalella azteca. Taxonomy (NCBI): domain Eukaryota; kingdom Metazoa; phylum Arthropoda; class Malacostraca; order Amphipoda; family Hyalellidae; genus Hyalella; species Hyalella azteca. Next base: position 48,752 of record NW_025946211.1, on the reverse strand, counting down.
TGCTCGCTGATTTTATTGCAAGGCAATGGCTTGGCTAATAGCAAAGTATCTCGGGCGGGGCATCGCTGGCCGCCGATACGGCGCCCCTAATTTTCCCCTGTGGCTTGTTGACACTCCCTAAAGGTCGCTACAGCCTGGAGCGCAATCTTGATTTGATGGAGCGCCGTGTGCCGTGAAGTTCAGAGCAGGCCTTCAGACGCGCCGTGTGCCGTGGAGTTCAGAGCAGGCCTTCAGACGCGCCGTGTGCCGTGGAGTTCTGAGCAGGCCTTCAGACGCGCCGTGTGCCGTGAAGTTCAGAGCTGGCCTTCAGACGCGCCGTGTGCCGTGAAGTTC
>NW_025946211.1:0-47824 GCF_000764305.2 Hyalella azteca | reverse complement strand
GCTCCTGCTGTGCCCGACCGTCTTATTAGCTCGTGGCCGTACTGCTCCTGCTGTGCCCGACCGTCCTATTAGCTCGTGGCCGTACTGCTCCTGCTGTGCCCGACCGTCCTATAAGCTCGTGGCCGTACTGCTCCTGCTGTGCCCGACCGTCCTATTAGCTCGTGGCCGTACTGCTCCTGCTGTGCCCGACCGTCTTATTAGCTCGTGGCCGTACTGCTCCTGCTGTGCCCGACCGTCCTATTAGCTCGTGGCCGTACTGCTCCTGCTGTGCCCGACCGTCCTATAAGCTCGTGGCCGTACTGCTCCTGCTGTGCCCGACCGTCCTATTAGCTCGTGGCCGTACTGCTCCTGCTGTGTCTGACCGTCCTATAAGCTCGTGGCCGTACTGCTCCTGCTGTGCCTGACCGTCTTATTAGCTCGTGGCCGTACTGCTCCTGCTGTGCCTGACCGTCTTATTAGCTCGTGGCCGTACTGCTCCTGCTGTGTCCGACCGTCCTATTAGCTCGTGGCCGTACTGCTCCTGCTGTGTCCGACCGTCCTATTAGCTCGTGGCCGTACGTTTCAAGAGACCGTTAATGTTAGAAAACCGGCAAAACTGACGGCCTCACGGCCACGGCCGTCACGACTCCCGCAGACTGTGACTGCTGGTTGCTCCAAGAACCTGCAAAATCCCTCAGGCGCGAACTTACGTTATTTCTTTTTACCCGTTGCCAATAGCCATCGCGCACACTTATCCCTATTGCTCGAAGTCGACGCCGAATTCCTTGCCCATGGAACTTCCCTCGCGATAAGTTTGCCAACGCACGATGCTAACAAACTCGGTCTTATGGCTCGAAACAATCGCGTCATGGACCCTCACTACATCGCATGGATTCACATACCTAGCCTTTTCAGCACCTTCACTTATAGCTTTCAACGCAATAAGTAATTTAATTATTTCATTAACTTGCCCTCAAACTTGGTTATATACGTACATTGCCGATTTTCATGTTGTTGTTGATGCACTTGCGGGTGACAGCTACTAGGACTTAATTGTGTCTCACTGGTAACTAATTACCAGCGCACAGGTAATTAAAAAACGAATGATTGATAATAGTACTTGTCTATTGAACTTCAAGTTATAAGCACTCAAATGTGCAAGTGATGTAGGAATTGTATAATTGACGGACTATTAAATACCAAGGAACTAAAGAGCATTGGCAGATAATAACTAACATTATAAAGAATAGTTTAAATAATAAATGAAAAAATAACTGAATCATTACGCAACACCATCATAAAAATTAACTAATCGGGATTCAAAACCTATTTAGGAAAGGCAAGGAATTGAATATGGAACATGGATATTAATAATTCAAGGAAGTCGGGCTAACATGCCCAAATCTTCACAATTGGGTTAAGAACTCGCCTAAACGATGGCAGCTAGCCACCACCACCACACCACCACCACCACATACAATTTGAAGAGCGATAGTGCGGTGACTGCACTTCTGTTCAATACTTCCGTCTTCCTGTCTGCTGCGCTATTATTGCTCCGCGCCTGACACTCCCAATACTGCACGCCTGACACTCCCAATACTCCACGCCTGACACTCCCAATACTCCACGCTGACACTCCCAATACTCCGTGCCTGACACTCCCAATACTCCACGCTGACACTCCCAATACTCCACGCTGACACTCCCAATACTCCACGCCTGACACTCCCAATACTCCGTGCCTGACACTCCCAATACTCCACGCCTGACACTCCCAATACTGCACGCCTGACATTCCCAATTCTGCGCTCCTGATACGCTGAATATTGAGTTGTGTAGAGTTGTACAGAGTTGTACAAAGCTGTGCAGGGTTGTACAGAGCTGTGCAAACTTGTACAGGGTTGTACAGAAGTGTTGCCGCACGTGCGGGAAGTTTGTGACAAGTTTGTTTTGTTTGTTGCTTGATGGACGCCGTTGACATCCATACTATGTCCATACCATGGGGATAAATGGAGTGGCCATTTATGTGGCATAGGAATCTACATGGCAGCGACACTAATAGAGCATGGACTTCCATATGGCTGGGACATTCATATGTCATGGATATCCATATGGCATGAACATCCATATGTCACGGACTTCCATAGGACATGGACATTCATAGAACTGTACCTGGACTTTGCTAAAGCTTCTGACAAAGTTTACCAATGGGGTGCTCCTCAGAAGCTGAGGCTGTTGAGGTTAGAAGGAAGCCTGTTAGGCTGGATCCACATTTTCCGTACAGATTTAGTGCAAGCTGCCGCAATTGGAAACTGGAAATCGAGAAAATCGAGGATGAAAAGCGGAGTGCCACTGGGATCGGTGCGTGGACCTATCCTCATCCACATCGCCTACATCGACTCGGAACTTGATACCTACTCGCTCATCTTCATCGTCATTTGCGGACGATACATGAGTGCTGATGAGGATCACAGATGACCGACGGCGAGAGGTTACCCAATGACTTGTCGACAATTTACGAAATAATATGCAATACAACGGCACCAAGTTCGCAGTAATGAGATACAGAGTCGGCACAGAGACCAGGATGCCGCAACGCTACTTGTCATCGGATGGGACCGAAATTCAAGAAATTGAGGAGAAGCAACTGGTCCGAGATCTCGGCATGTTGATGAATACCGAAGCCACCACGTTCGATGACCACATCGAGGAAATAGTCGCGCACAGCCGGCACAGGTTGGATCTGGCGGACATTTCGAACGAGGGAATCAGCGCCAATGAACACTCTTCTGAGCCCTCGTGCTCCCAAATCTTGAGTACTACTGCCAGCTTTGGGCACCGCTCTGAGCTGGCGAGGTACGGAAACTGGAGTCAGTCTAGCGGAAATTTTCTTCCAGGATTAGTAGTATGAGGGAGCTGGACCTGAACTACTGGGAAAGGCTGAAACACCTGGGACTGTACTCAATGGAGTGAAGAAGAGAGGTATATCATACTGTACACTTGGAAGATGATAAACGGACTGGCTCCCAACTTTAAAAGTGAGATCTCCAAAATAGTAGTATATTACAACGACAAGATGGGGAGATTATGCAGGATTCCCCCATTTGATAACCGAGCCGCGGCCAGAATACAGACTATTCGTGAGGGATCACCACTGTCCGTGGTAGGACCGAGGCTGTTTGTTAAATTAACGCCTTACCAAAGGTGCTGAGAGGAGCACACAGCTGGTGTCGTGCACACAGCTGGTGTCGTGCACACAGCTGGTGTCGTGCACGCAGCTGGTTTCGTGCACACAGCTGGCGTCGAGCACACAGCTGGCGTCGTGCACACAGCTGACGTCGTGCACACATCGTCAGTGCCGTACTCAGCGTCAGCTCATTTATCAGTTCCAGCACGCAGCCTGCGACATGGACCTATTTTTATTGGCTGTTGTCGGCTGTTGTTGTTGAGTGTGGTGTGCTGTTGTTGGTTGTTATTACTTCGTATTGGATATTAGTATTTGTTATTGGTTGTTATAGTTTGTTGAAATTTCTTATCGGTTGTTATTGTTTGTTATAGTTTGTTATAATTTCTTAGCGGTTGTTATTGTTTGTTATAGTTAGTTATAATTTCTTATTGGTTGTTATAGTTTGTTATAATTTCTTAGCGGTTGTTATTGTTTGTTATAGTTAGTTATAATTTCTTATTGGTTGTTATAGTTTGTTATAGTTTGTTATAATTTCTTAGCGGTTGTTATTGTTTGTTATAGTTAGTTATAATTTCTAATCGGTTGTTATTGTTTGTTATAATTTCTTATCGGTTGTTATTGTTTGCTAATAGTTTACTCCGTACGCTGCTGCTGCCACACACCGGCTGGCGGTGACAGCTCTGCCTCGACCAGCCGTGTCTAGTGGAGCTCAGGACGTCGCGGCTGCCGTCCCTTCATTGTTAATTGGCGTCCAACCTGGGACGCCGTCATGACTGCCGTCCCTTAATTGTTAATTGGCGTCCAACCTGGGACGCCGTCGCGGCTGCCGTCCCTTAATTGTTAATTGGCGTCCAACCTGGGACGCCGTTGGCTGCCGTCCCTTCATTGTTAATTGGCGTCCAACCTGGGACGCCGTCGCGGCTGCCGTCCCTTCATTGTTAATTGGCGTCCACCCTGGGACGCCGTCGCGGCTGCCGTCCCTTCAGTGTTAATTGGCGCCCAACCTGGGACGCCGTCGTGGCTGCCGTCCCTGGCGTCCCAGCGTCTTGTGTTGCCAAGCAAACGCTGAGGAACTTTAAACCCGACGTGGGGGAGGGGGCCGGCCTAGGGTTAGGGGTTGTTCTTGGATAGAGTTTAGGGTTAATTTTAATCGTCAAGAGGTTAAAAGGTTAACCTTGCAAAAAATCATGGGTTTGCATGGCAAGTCCATGTTTGCCGCGCGATTTATCGTAAGAAATGGACCCGCAGCGGCGAGCCACTTCCACAATTACTCCTAATTTCGGGGGAATAAAATTCCTCATTTGACGTATAAATCCTGTTTTCTGTGTTACAAACTTTTATTTTGGGCTAGTAATTTTGACTCTTTTTTAAGGGAACAAATTGACTCTTTCGGGGAATAAATCGTGTATTTAGGGAAATAAACTGAGCTAGACGCGGCTAGCAGGCCACCCTGCCTCATTAATGAAAGGCTACAAAACTTGCCATTTAAATCACTATTTGCGTTTTGTAGCATACTATTAATAAACACAATTCCACACTACTAACAATACGCCGACGATGTCGTGAAGGCGTTACGCGGCTGCATGCTGACGGTCCTCTAAGTTTGCTCGAGAGTTTGCTCAATGAGACACTAGTGTTTAGTAGTAAGCTTTATTATTATTAATACCTGATTAATACCCTTATTATTATTAATACTTGATGGTGCAACACAAGATACGTGGGCCATACCGCACCGACAGCAACACCTCATAATGGGTGTGACAATTGTTGAGGAATAAGCTTAATATGTATATCATAATACTATTATATTTGCTGGTGCAACACAAGACTTCTGGGCCTTAGAAATGCTTCACGTACAACACGCACATTCTTTGAAGAAAGTATACTGGATGTTTTAGACTCGCCTGCAAATTCTTCTGACATCAATTCCATCGCAAAATCTATGGGCTATATTGGAACGAAGACTCCAGACAGATGACTTCGACAGTAACTAAGCCAATAAGTGCATGTTGAGAGACTGGTATAATAAAGAAAGGGCTTAAGTGTGTTCAACTTCGTGGTTAAATCCATGCTAAGTCGTGTTCAGATGCTTATAGGAGAAAAAGGAGGTTAAGTATCTCATTAATTACATATTTTTCTACCATTGACATATTTTTGTTCGTAAAACTTTACTTTAGCAAAAATTTGTCTTATTTTGCCACTGTAAGAATTTACTTGCACAGCACTGAAGATATGGCGTCCGAAGAGCCTTGTGTCTTGCGGACACTCAAGCCGAGAGCCGCGGCCTTCATCGTCCTGATGAGTGATGCTGGACACCATCGTCCTGATGAGTGATGCTGCACACCATCGTCCTGATGAGTGATGCTGTACATCATCGTCCTGATGAGTGATGCTGCACATCATCGTCCTGATGAGTGATGCTGCACATCATCGTCACGGTAGACGTAAGACGGCGCTAAAAGCTCCCCTCTTAGCGGCTCTCAGAGTGCAGACCTCACATTCATTATGAGGTGTTGCTGACGATGCGGTATGTTGCACGTGTCTTGTGTTGCACGTGTCTTGTGTTGCACCAGCAAATATAACAGTATCATGATGAATTAAGCTTATTCCTCAACACTCCACACATCCATTATGAGGTGTTGCTGGCGGTGAGGTATGGCGCACGGGTCTTGTGTTGCACGTGTCTTGTGTTGCACGTGTCTTGTGTTGCACGTGTCTTGTTTTGCACGGGTCTTGTGTTGCACGTGTGTTGTGTTGCACCAGCAAATATAACAGTATTATGTTGAATATTAAGCTTATTCCTCAACACTCCTCACATCCAATATGAGGTGTTGTTGGCGATGTGGTATGGCGCACGTGTCTTGTGTTGCACCCCATCATACAGGATAATATTTATAATAATAAAACTTATTCCTCAACATTAGTGTCTCGATCATTGATCACCATTATGTATAATAACATTATGGTGTGATCCCAAGTTCGGGTAGTTTTTATCATCTTGCGTGTAATTTTACTTGAAGTTAATTTGTTTTATTAAATTTGTTCGTTGTTATTTCAATTTTGCGGAGCTCGAGCGGAGGTGAGTAACGTGTTAGGCCCTGAGGTGTATTATCATTTTAGAATACGCGGTTTAATCCATGTAAATAATTTGTTGATGTGTATTGTTTGAAAGTTATTTATTTAGCTTACAAATCGGTAGATTAATTATTATTGTTTACGTTTATTTTGTTCTTTTACGAAAGACTCAAAACTTGAGCCTCGAAACTCGATTGTTCAGTAATATCTTGTTGACCCGCCCGTGGATTGTTTAAATTGATGAAGGATTTATGTCGGAAGGATTTATTTATGTCGGAAGGATTTATTTATGTCGGAAGGATTTATTTATGTCGGAAGGATTTATTTATGTCGGAAGGATTTATTTATGTCGGAAGTGATTTTAAGGGTAGACTATCAGTGACAAGCAGACTATGCGACCATTTCGTGGACCATCGTCCTACAAATGGTCTGATCCAGCAATGGTATATAATGCTTATTTCCTAACGCTTATGTCATATGCATCACTATTAATCATATGAACATTATGTTAAGACTTGTGCATCACTATTATTCATATCAACATAACGCTCATGTTTAATGCATCACTATTATTTATATCAACATAACGCTTATGTCATATGTATCACTATTATAAATTCATATCAATATAATGCTTATCTCTTATGCATCACTATTATTCATATCAATATAACGCTTATCTCTTATGCATCACTATTATTCATATTAACATAACGCTTATGTCGTATTCATCACTATTATTCATATTAACATAACGCTTATGTCGTATTCATCACTATTATTCATATCAACATAACGCTTACGGTATGTCTTGTGCATCACTATTATTCATATCAACATAACGCTTATGTCTTATGCATCACTATTTTTCATATCAATATAACGCTTATGTCTTATGCATCACTATTATAACATAACGCTTATGTCTTATGCATCACTATTATTCATATCAACATAACGCTTATGTCTTATTCATCACTATTATTCACATTAACATAACGCTTAGGTCTTATGCATCACTATTATTCATATTAACATTGCAGTAAGACATCACTATTAAGGCATCACTATTATTCATATAACATTATACTAAAGCTCATCACTCTAATACGTGTACCTACAGACGGTGCGACACGGCTTCCCCTACCAGCCCACGGCGCTCGCCTTCGACCCCATCCAGAAGATCCTGGCCGTGGGCACCAAGCATGGCTCCATCAGACTGTATCCTTTGCTGCCGTGTGTAGTGTCGTGTATACAGTGTCGTGTGTACCATGTGTATAGTGTCGTGTGTATCATGTGTGTAGTGTCGTGTGTATCATGTGTGTAGTGTCGTGTGTACCATGTGTGTAGTGTCCTGTGTACCGTGTGTGGACACGTGTAGTGTCGTGTGTACCATGTGTGTAGTGTCGTTGTGTACCATGCTGAGTGAGTTGTTCACGTGTGTATTGTCGTGTGTACCATGTGTGGACACGTGTGTATGATGTGTGGACACATGTTAGCATTCGGTATTTGAAGTCGTTTACTACGTCCATTCATCAATGCCTCCTCCTTTACTACGTCCATTCATCAATGCCTCCTCCTTTACTACGTCCATTCATCAATGCCTGCGCGTTTACTACGTTCATTCCTCATTGCCTGTGCGTAAACCACGTCCATTCATCAATGCCTGCGCATTTACTACGTTCATTTATCAATGCCTGCGCATTTACTACGTTCATTTATCAATGCCTGGCGTTTACTACGTTCATTCATCATTGCTTGCGGGTTTACTACGTTCATTCATCATTGCCTGCGCTTAAACTACGTCCATTCATCAATGCCTGCGCATTTACTACGTTCATTTATCAGTGCCTGCGCGTTTACTACGTGTTCATTCCTCAAAACCTGCGCGTTTACTACGTCCATTCATCATTGCCTGCGCCTTTACTACTACGTCCATTCATCAATGCCTGCGCCTTTACTAAGTCCATTCATCAGTGAATGCGCGTTTACTACGTCCATTCATCAATTCCTGATCGTTTACTACGTTCATTCATCAATGCCTTATTGTTTACTACGTTCATTCATCAATGCCTGCGCGTTTACTACGTCCATTTATCAATGCCTGCGCGTTTACTACGTCCATTCATCAATTCCTGGGCGTTTACTACGTTCATTCGTCAATGCCTTATTGTTTACTACGTTCATTCATCAATGCCAGCGCGTTTACTACGTCCATTCATCAATGCCTGCCCGTTTACTACGTCCATTCATCAATGCCTGCACGTTTACTACGTCCATTCATCAATGTCTGCGTTTACTACGTCCATTCATCAATGCCAGCGCGTTTGCTACGTGTTTATTCATCAATGCCTACCCGTTCACTACGCTCATTCATGTTTATTCACGTGGTACACATGCGAGTTTTCCTAAGCTCCTCCTCCAGCATCGGACGGCCCGGGGTTGACGCTCACATGAGGCACGAGAGCGAGGCGGCAGTGCTGTTCTTGGTGTTCCTGGTGAACGAAGGCGCCCTCATCAGCGCCACGGCCGACAGCAGCGTCCATATCTGGAACCTGCGCCAGAAGAGGCCCGAGATCGTCCACTCCCTCAAGTTCCAGCGTGAGAGGTGGGGTTAAGTTGCAGCGCCAGAGGTGGGTCAGGCTTTTAAGTGGCAGCGCCAGAGGTAGGTCNCATCGGTACTAGGGTCATCATCGGGACTAGGGTCATCATCGGGACTAGGATCATCATCGGGACTAGGGTCATCATCGGGACTAGGGTCATCATCGGGACTAGGGTCATCATCGGGACTAGAGTCAGCATCGGGCCTAGGGTCATCATCGGGACTAGGGTCATCATCGGGACTAGGGTCATCATCGGGACTAGGGTCATCATCGGGACTAGGGTCATCATCGGGACTAGAGTCATCATCGGGACTAGAGACATCATTGGGACTAGAGTCATCATCGGGACTAGGGACATCATTGGGACTAGAGTCATCATCGGGACTAGGGACATCATTGGGACATCATCGGGACTAGGGTCATCAGGGGCTAAGGTCATAGTTATATGTAGCTGGGGTTGTTGGACTTTGGCTCCCGTAAACCCCACATTGTGGATATTAACCTTTGGTCCTCACACCCCCTCCCCAGCAGCCCCTCGTAACCCTCTCTCTCCCTCTCTCCCAGTCCCCCTCAGCCCCCCTATAACTCCCTCCCTCCCCCCACGGCAGGGTGACGAGCGTGTGCCTGGCGCTGCAGAGCAAGTGGCTGTACGTGGGGTCGGAGCGCGGCAACGTCCACATCGTCAACGTCGAGACCTTCACACTGTCGGGCTACATCATTAACTGGAACAAGGCTATAGACTTGTGAGTACCTCATAATACTCATACGCCTCACAAGCCTTCACACTGTCGGGCTACATCATTAACTGGAACAAGGCTATAGACTTGTGAGTACCTCATAATACTCATACGCCTCACAAGCCTTCACACTGTCGGGCTACATCATTAACTGGAACAAGGCTATAGACTTGTGAGTACCTCATAATACTCATACGCCTCACAAGCCTTCACACTGTCGGGCTACATCATTAACTGGAACAAGGCTATAGACTTGTGAGTACCTCATAATACTCATACGCCTCACAAGCCTTCACACTGTCGGGCTACATCATTAACTGGAACAAGGCTATAGACTTGTGAGTACCTCATAATACTCATACGCCTCACAAGCCTTCACACTGTCGGGCTACATCATTAACTGGAACAAGGCTATAGACTTGTGAGTACCTCATAATACTCATACGCCTCACAAGCCTTCACACTGTCGGGCTACATCATTAACTGGAACAAGGCTATAGACTTGTGAGTACCTCATAATACTCATACGCCTCACAAGCCTTCACACTGTCGGGCTACATCATTAACTGGAACAAGGCTATAGACTTGTGAGTACCTCATAATACTCATACGCCTCACAAGCCTTCACACTGTCGGGCTACATCATTAACTGGAACAAGGCTATAGACTTGTGAGTACCTCATAATACTCATACGCCTCACAAGCCTTCACACTGTCGGGCTACATCATTAACTGGAACAAGGCTATAGACTTGTGAGTACCTCATAATACTCATACGCCTCACAAGCCTTCACACTGTCGGGCTACATCATTAACTGGAACAAGGCTATAGACTTGTGAGTACCTCATAATACTCATACGCCTCACAAGCCTTCACACTGTCGGGCTACATCATTAACTGGAACAAGGCTATAGACTTGTGAGTACCTCATAATACTCATACGCCTCACAAGCCTTCACACTGTCGGGCTACATCATTAACTGGAACAAGGCTATAGACTTGTGAGTACCTCATAATACTCATACGCCTCACAAGCCTTCACACTGTCGGGCTACATCATTAACTGGAACAAGGCTATAGACTTGTGAGTACCTCATAATACTCATACGCCTCACAAGCCTTCACACTGNCTCACGCGCCGTCGGCAGTGTCGCCCACCTCCACGTTGTCGTACACCCACGCGCCGTCGGCAGTGTCGCCCACCTCCATGTTGTCGTACACCCACGCGCCGTCGGCAGTGTCTCCCCACCTCCGTGTTGTCGTACACTCACGCGCCGTCGGCAGTGTCGCCCACCTCCACGTTGTCGTACACCCACGCGCCGTCGGCAGTGTCGCCCACCTCCATGTTGTTGTACACCCACGCGCCGTCAGCAGTGTCTCCCCACCTCCATGTTGTCGTACACCCACGCGCCGTCGGCAGTGTCCCCCCCACCTCTCCACCTGCCAGACGTACCCGACGTTGTCTCGCAGTTCGCAATTAAGCTGAGCGCAACATTGCAGAGGCGCGGTTTTTGCCCACGTAATGGCGCCGTGCATCCAAATTAAAGCCAGCGTGTGATGTGGCCAGGCTTAGCGCCTCGTAGCGCTGGCGGGGCTGCAGCTTTATGCTGCCGCGCGCACCAGCAAGATAAAAGATCCACAAATTTACTATATCTTAGTTAAACTGAAATAAATATAGGTGTTTTTTTGGTTGGTAAGATCATTAATTCTACTGTACTAAGCCTTAATTAAGCAGAACTAGATATATTTCTCTTATGGTTGATATGAGTACGAATGTAGTAAGCAATTTATCCAAACTCTACATCCCTCCAAACATTTCATGGCTGACGAACATTGCTTGGCTGACGAACATTGCTTGACTGGCGAACATTGCTTGGCTGATAAACATTAATTGCTTGGCTGATGAACATAGCTTGGCTGCTAAAGGAGCATTATCCGTGTTTTTTTTTCGTGCTAAATTTTATTTGTGTGTTAAAATAATAAATGCGTAATCAGTACAGTATTGGATCATGGCTCTTGAGACTACTGAAAACACTGGCGAAGGCTGTAAAACAGGCGATGACGCTAGATATAATATGCTGAGCGCCCCACCGCTGTGCTCGCGGTGTCTGACCGTTGCTCCAGTTGTGGGGTTAAGTTATTATGTAGGTAGGATACCTTACATTAAGTTATTATGTAGGTAGGTTTCCTTTCATTAAGTTATTATGTGGGTAGGATTCCTTACATTTCTTGTCACCTGTCCCTCCTTGTCACCTGTCCCTCCTTGTCACCTGTCCCTCCTTGTCACTTGTCCCTCCTTGTCACCTGTCCCTCCTTGTCACTTCGTCTCTCTGATATTCTAACGCTGCTTCTTTCGAGCCAGCTTCAGCGGGCTGGACAATTGAGACCTTCCGCCTCTTGTGGGTGATGAATAATTTGAGACTTTGAATAATTGAGACCTTCCGCCTCGCTGGCGATGTTATATTTTGACTTCCGGTGCGAAATATCTTGATAGCTGAATCTCTAGCCAACCATTCTACATCTACTGTTACTACTTACTACTCGATATGACATGAGATAATCAGTGAGCATGACGCGTATAGGGCAGCGCATTGTCGACATGGCGAGGGAGTACGGCGCTGTAGTAAAACTGAAATCGATACTATCTTAGACGGAAGGAACTCTTGGACTCTTAAGCGCCAAAGGAATATCGATCATATTCAAGCGTCGTTCCAACGTTAATGAAGACATGGGAAACTCCTGTTAATATGACTGCACGAACAACTCTCATAAAGTATATTAAATAGGACAAAAATTATGACTTTTGGGCTAGTGCGGCACGTGTTTTTTTTTAATTTGGACTTGAAATATTATTTGCACATAGGAACATTTTCTCAAAGACACCCATTCACGGAACGAATTAAGTTTGTATGTAGAAGTAGGACTGTGTTTTACGTTCAAGTTCACCTGTTTATTTTGCTGTTAATCACGTTTTTCTTATAAGAAATGGTGAACTTTTTGGCTATTTTCTTTACTTTTAAATTCCTGGTTAATCACGTTTCATTTGGCCCTCCATTCCCCGGCAGGTCTCGCAAGAGCCATCCCGGGGCCATCGTCCACCTCAGCGACTGCCCCGTAGACCCTGGCAAGGTAATTATTTTTAATCATTTATATAGTAATTTATATAATTTATTCTAATTATTTATATACTAGCAGGTAAGTCAGACACTGTCCGTGCTTAAAATTTCTTGAGAATATTTTATTCCGCTATTCCGAATCCTGCTATTTGTCTAGTTTTAATTGCCTTAATAATGAAGCTCATTTATATTTAATAGAAATCCCCCCCTTCAAACCAATATTTTAAATGAAACATAGAACTACCACTTGGCTCTCGTTTCCAAACATGGAAAAACTACTTTGCTCCTATTTGCTATTTCCAAATTAATGCGTATATGCCAATTTAAAATTAAAATTTCATTTATTTCTCTTTGTTTCTCGGATTTCCTGCAATCCATTCCTATATTCTCCCACTGAGAATGTCATTTATAGTCCAGGCAAAATCCCGACTCTATAAGTATCCTGGATACACGCCCCAACAATCCCCTATATTTTTTCGGTGCCAGGCTACAAACACTGAAAATTTAAGTAAATGTAAAGTCAATGTTTAAAACGGATGCATGAGAATTAGGCCTGCGTTACCAGGCCGGAGTTTTCATCATGCAGGAAGTAAAAGTTTCCCTTGAGTCGATATTTTGATCGTCATTTAATGCATCGACAACGAAGTGTTGTTGGCAATCTTTCTATCTTTAAGAAGTAATTATTTTGTTAACTATATATTTCATGTTAATTTACAACATAGACAACTTACTGTCGCCTCCTACCACAACAATGTTTCTTGATGCGCACCACCTGAGACGATGAAAACGTGCTGAAGACTCGGGACCAGCTGATGTTGTTGCTTAGATTTATCTTCACCCAGATTATTAACGTCCCTAACGTCCCGCCCTCCAGCTCCTGTTGGGGTTCGAGACGGGCTGGTGCTGTGGCTAAGATTTATCTCCTCCCAGATTATTAACGTCCCTAACGTCCCTGGGGAACGGGGGACATGTGTGGAGCACGGGGGGCATGTGTGGGGCACGGGGGACATGTGTGAAGCACGGGGGTGGGAGATACTTTCGTGAAATTTAAGTTGCGGATTATCACGGTTATGTGCTGTACCCGCAAGACACTTGAGATTGTGGAACGTGAGGTATGGGGGCTGTGGCTCCCCTCTGGTAGCCACAGCCCCTTCACCCTCCTCCCTATCCTCACTCCCCTTCCTCCCCTACAGTGCCTGGAGATCCCCATCGTGTACGACGCGTACGACACCGGCGACTACTCGCCAGAGTGCGAGTTCCCTCCACGGCCGAGCCTGCAGGTACCGAGGTCTCCCCTCTCCGCGACGACCAAAAGACAACCTTCACCTCAACCATCATCACCACCACCACAACCATGTTCCACCACACCCACCAACCATAAACCCCAACAACAGTCGCCTAACACCACCAGAAAGCAAGGAGTAGGTTGCTGTGTTGTGTCTGTTGCTCGAGTTGTTTACATGTCGCACCTTGACGCCTTGCCGGCATGCCACTCTTGACTTGTGCATCTGCCACTCTTGTCCACTCAGCTGGCCTCAACTGCCACTCTTGTCCACTCAGCCGGCCTCATCTGCCACTCTTGTCCACTCGGCTGGCCTCAACTGCCACTCTTATCCACTCAGCCGGCCTCATCTGCCACTCTTGTCCACTCAGCCGGCCTCAACTGCCACTCTTGTCCACTCAGCCGGCCTCATCTGCCACTCTTGTCTCTTATACACATCTAGATGTGTATAAGAGACAGATCTTTCCCCACGGTGCGTGTCCACCTCCACCATCTTTCCCCACGGTACGTGTCCACCTCCACCATCTTTCCCCACGGTGCGTGTCCACCTCCACCATCTTTCCCCACCACCATCATCTACTGCCACCACCCCACCACCATCATCCACGGTGTGGAATTATCATCCATGACCATCAATATCACTGAATGATGACAGATTAACTCGACTTAATCCTCCAGTTAATGATTAACATGCACCAATGTTAACTAAGCGTTGTAACTGAACTTTCTTTCTTTCTTTCTTTCTATTAACGGAACTTTCTCTCCCTCAGCCAAAGTGAACAAGGACGGCAAGCAGGAGACGTGCAAGCCCATCCTGAAGGTGGAGTGGACCTCCACCAAACTGGGGTGAGGGGGAGTGGGCGGGAGTGTGTTGCGCGGGGGGAGTGTGGTGAATGAGTGTGGTTCACTGGGGGAGTGTGGTGCACTGAAGGCAGTGTGATGCACTGGAGGGAGCGTGACCTCATGACTTTATGATTAGTTTAGGACTTCCCAGTCCCCGGTCACGCTGATGCGCCGCCTTCGTCGTCCTCCGTCTCCGAGTCGTCGTCGGATGTAACGTTGGACGTGTTCCGTCTATTTGCCCTCCTTTGGGCCAGCTGATGCAAGATGCTGTTGCTTGTCACTTACCACGGACAGTGATCCCTCACGAAGAGTCTGTACTCTGGCCGCGGCTCGGTTATTAAATGGGGGAATCCTGCACCGTCTCCCCCTTCTTTCGTTGTAATATGTCATTATTTTGGAGGTCTCACTCTCAAAGTTGGGAGCCAGTCCGTTTATCATCTTCCAAGTGTACAGTATCCAGTGAGTACAATCCCAGGTGTTTTTACCGAGTGTAAAAACAATTACATTTTACAAATTTAATTCACTGATTACTTGTGCCTGATCACGCTTTACTTTCACTGTTTCACTACTTTCCTGAGATAAAATTTTCTGATTTTTAACTTGTTTGCGCGATTGTTGACTTACAGTTCAGCCTAGCGTTAGCTGATCCCGAAATATTTACGAATTTATACATATAAGAATTGCCTGAATACTTCCAATTAACTTCCACACTTCAGTGGCTTACTGAGTTCACTGATCTACCACGAACGCTTCACTGAATTTAAAACATTTGGGCTCAGACAGCAAAGCGTGGTAAATGAAACGGTGAAAATTCGATTCCCTCCAGTGTAGTGCACTGAAGGGAGTGTGGTGCGCAGCAGTGAGTGTGATGTACTAGGCGTGTAGTGAACCTCCAGCAAACTTGGGGGTAGGGGAGTGTGGTGCACTGGGGTGAGGGAGTGTGGTGCGCTAGGTTGTAATGTTTCTGTACATGTGTTACTTTGTAAATATAAATAAGATATTCAATTAGAAATTGATTCCATAAGTCGTGCTGTGGACCCAAGGGGCTCGAAAGAATGAATGCTCGGAGTTCTATCATTAACACGACGTACAAAAGTGTATGCAAGAAGAACATTGCCACATACGCCGTATTTGGTCCGTTGAGTGGTGGTGCTGAGTGGTGAGTGGTGCTGGCGAGTGGTGAGTGGTGCTGCTGAGTGGTGAGTGGTGCTGCTGAGTAGTGAATGGTGCTGCTAAGTGATGAGTGGTGAGAGGTGGGTGGTGGTTAATGGTGCCGTGCCTGTGTGTAGCTTAGCGCTTGTGATGTTGATATAGAACTACTCATCCCCGTATATGTGGTGTTAGACATCACCGTATGATGTGGTTGCCCACTAATGTGGTGCTGGTGTGCAGGGAATCGTTCATCATATTCTCCGGGGGTTTGACCAATAACCACGCAGGCCGCACCCCCAGCATCACAGTGATACACGGCAAGACCACCACAGTCCTCGAGATGGAGCACAACGTCGTGGACTTCATCACACTCTGCGAGAGTCCCTGGCCTTCAGGTGGGCATTACTACTTACGGCAAGTATGGTGCACTGCACTGTACATCAGCTCAAGTGTGATGTAGGCCTGAACTAGTACGGTGCACTGCACCGTACATCAGCTCGAGTGTGATGTAGTCCTGAACTAGTACGGTGCACTGCACTGTACATCAGCTCGAGTGTGATGTAGGCCTGAACTAGTACGGTGCACTGCACTGTACATCAGCTCGAGTGTGATGTAGGCCTGATCATCATAGTTTCAAGCAACTAAGCATCAATAAAAGCTCACTCATTTGTGTGATGTCATGACATTCGTCCACGCGAGTGTGATGCACAGCTATCGACTTAGTGGTGCTTGTGTGGTGCGTTGGCACGTTCACCCCCTCATGTAGCCCTCTCACTTCCCCCAGACCTAGCAGCCCCCACTTCCCCCAGACCTAGCAGCCCCCACTTCCCCCAGACCTAGCAGCCCCCACTTCCCCCAGACCTAGCAGCCCCCACTTCCCCCAGACCCTGTCTCTTATACACATCTAGATGTGTATAAGAGACAGAGACCTATCAGACCCCCACTTCCTCCAGACCTAGCAGACCTCCACTTCCCCCAGACCAAGCAGACCCCCACTTCCCCCAGACCAAGCAGACCCCCACTTCCCCCAGACCAAGCAGACCCCTATGCGCTGGTGGTGCTACTACACAACGACCTGGTGGTGGTGGACCTGCTGACGACGGGGTACCCATGCCACGAGAACCCGTACCCCATGGACCTGCATGAGTCACCCGTCACCTGCTGCGCCTACTTCGCCGACTGTCCCGCGGACCTCATCCCCGCCTTCTACTCCGTGGGGGCCGCCCGGGCCCACAAGACCGGCTTCAGTCCCCGCGAGTGGCCCGTGTGTGGGGGCGAGTGGAGCTCCACGTCCTGCGGCTACCCTGAGCTCATCGTCACGGGGTGAGTGGTGCTGGCGAGTGGTGAGTGGTGCTGCTGAGTGGTGAGTGGAGCTCCATTAGTGACATACGATTATAGTAGCGGTGATGGCAGATGATGGCAGATGACAGTAACCGCCACCCACGCCCCCAGGCACGCTGACGGGTCCCTGAAGTTCTGGGACGCGTCCTCCGTAAGCCTGCAGGTGCTCTACAAGCTCAAGACGACCAAGGTCTTCGAGAAGGACAAGACGAAGGGCGCGACCGCCGACGACGACGATCCCTTCGCCGTGCAGCACGTCTGCCTCTGCCCAGAGTCACGGCTCCTCGTCGTGGCAGGGGCGTCGTGCCACGTCATGCTCTACAGATACTGCAAGCAGGAGACCTGCGCTGAGATACCCGTGAGACGTGGGCACGTGTGGGGCATGGGGGCACGTGTGGGGCACGGGGAACACGTGTGGGGCAAGCTCGAGACCTGCGCTGAGATACCCGTGAGACGTGGGCACGTGTGGGGCACGGGGGACATGGGGGTTCCACTCAGCCGGCCTCATCTGCCACTCTTGTCCACTCAGCCGGCCTCAACTGCCACTCTTGTCCACTCAGCCGGCCTCATCTGCCACTCTTGTCCACTCAGCCGGCCTCATCTGCCACTCTTGTCCACTCGGCTGGCCTCAACTGACTGCAAATGTCACTCTTATCCACTCGGCTGGCCTCAACTGCCACTCTTATCCACTCAGCTGGCCTCAACTGCCACTCTTATCCACTCAGCTGGCCTCAACTGCCACTCTTATCCACTCAGCTGGCCTCAAATGTCATTCTTGTCACTCGGTTGGCCTCAACTGACCGCAAATGCCACTCTTTCCACTCAGCTGGCTTCAACCCCCCTTAAGTTTATGTTTAAGGACTCAGACAAGTCCGACGTTCTTGGGTTCCGTTCAGAACATCACAACCTCGTCCGCGGCCGCACGTAGCCCCGCCTACAGGAGACTCCGCCAGAGTGCTCGCAACTTGCGGGCGTTGGAACCAACGTTGCTCTCATCTCGATGTCAATAATGCTTTCCACTCTCCCACTCAATTTCCTTCAACTGTCACTCATATCAATTTAGCTGAAATTCTAACGCACTGAGATGTCTGATTGACACTCTGGTCCTGCCACTCTTGCCCACTCAGCCGGACCCATGTACCACTCTTGCCCACTTTAGGCAGTGGGCACCGTCATGATGCAGGATGCCCAGTGCCCACTGCCCTCAGATCCCCTCTTCTGTCCTCCAATTTTCTTATTTGTCATCCAATTTCTTGTTATCGAGTCTGTCCACTCAGCAAGCGTTAGTGACTGCCTGGTAATGACGTTCGTTAGTGACTGCCTGGTAGTGACATTTGTTTGTGACTGCCTGGTAGTGACGTTTGTTGCCAGTGGATCTGCTGGTTTTTCTCTTCGTATCGACAAATCATTTTTTTAGTTTCGTTTCGCTTCATTTCGAAGAGCCGCGTTTCTTTTCAAAATTTACACAACAGTCGTATTTTTTTAGAATAGTCCTATTTGTTTTCTTTTTCTTAGAATAATTCTATTTGTTATATATTTTTTTAGAATATTCCTAATTATTTTTATTTGTTGTAGAAGAGTCGTATATTGCTCGACTCCTAGCGACCTGTGTTTATCGTAGAGAAGTCGTGTGTTGTAGCACGCGTGCTCGTAGCCATGTACACAACTCACTTGCATCTGCATAGTCCATTAGTTTATCCAAGTACGATAAATGACAAGAGAATGCAATATATTAAAAATATTCAAGGAGTCAAACGATTCTTTGGCTAGCTTTTTAGAAAGTTTAATATATTAACGACGTTTCGAAGGTAAAAAAACGCTTATTTTCTGGTTGAGTGAGTAAGATTGATTAATAAAATTTTATTGAACAAATTTACATTATACTCCTGAGTATAAACAAACTGAAGAATGAAGTTCAAAGATTACTCCGGAAACTTCAGCTATCGTTGGGCGGATAGTGTTGGGTCACTGCAAGATGACGATGCTGGTGGGTTCCTCCAGCACTGCATGATGATGTTGGTGGGCTCCTCCAGCACCGCATGATGATGCTGGTGGGTTCCTCCAGCACCGCATGATGATGCTGGTGGGTTCCTCCAGCACCGCATGATGATGCTGGTGGGTTCCTCCAGCACCGCATGATGATGCTGGTGGGTTCCTCCAGCACCGCATGGATGCTGGTGGGTTCCTCCAGCACCGCATGATGATGCTGGTGGGTTCCTCCAGCACCGCATGACGATGCTGGTGGGTTCCTCCAGCACCGCATGATGATGCTGGTGGATTCCTCCAGCACTGCATGATGATGCTGGTGGATTCCTCCAGCACTGCATGATGATGCTGGTGGATTCCTCCAGCACTGCATGATGATGCTGGTGGGTTCCTCCAGCACCGCATGATGATGCTGGTGGGTTCTTCCAGCACCGCATGATGATGCTGGTGGGTTCCTCCAGCTCAGGGCAAGTGTGAGCTTGTCTCAGGTGGTTCACTTGCCCTCCAGACGGGAGGTGGAAGGTGATACGGCTGCTCAATATCCTATTCGTTGAAATGCCGGTTAAATTAAAATAAATTGCATTCTCGTATCATTTTTTCGAACTTGTATAAGGAGCACATTCTGTCCTCTTATAGCAGTTCAGTAGGTGCACACGTTGCCATCTTCTGTGCCAGTTGAAGGATGAGTGGCATGAGGCTCAGGATGTAGACAACCGCCACTTTAAGTCGTGACGGATGCCTTGCTGCTCGCGCTGGTCCCGTAGCCACGTTACGGGTCATAACTATCATTATGATTATCATTGTCATCACCGTTCAGTTAGAATTTGCAATGCTCACTTAATGGCTGGAGCTAGCTAGGAGCTTTACTAGGAACTCTGGGATGTGGTCACTAAGCGGTCTACTGGTGTGTTAGGAATATTAGGACGTATAACGTATTAGGATTATTAGGACTTATTATTATATCATCATTGTTAGGATTATTAGGACGTAAAACATATTAGGATTATTGGGACACATTACTATATCATTATTGTTAGGATTATTAGGACGTATAACGTATTAGGATGACCTTCACCCCTCTGATCATTGGGGTGATGACATCTCCCAACTCTGATCAGGAATAACCCCCTTTACCCCCTCCTACGCGTGACAGCAGGCGTCCCTGGACATCTTCGTGACAGTGCACGTGCGTGGGGGCATGCAGAAGAAGCCCCCGGGCTACCAGGCTGAGCTGGTGTGTCTCACCCCCTGGGTGAACGGCGAGCCTCCCGGCCAGATAACCGCCCTCGCAGTCAACTCTGCGTACGGCCTGTGAGTGTACGGGGTGCTGTACACTCTACAGTGTACTGGATACTATACAGTGTACTGTTTAAGATACAGTGTAGTGGGCACTGTGGACTGTACAGTGTACTGGATACTATACAGTGTACTGTACAGTGTAGTGGGTACTGTACAGTTTACTGTATAAGGTACAGTGTTGTGGGTACTCTGGAATGTTCGGTGTACTGGATACTGTACAGTGTACTGTATAATGTACTGTGCGTATACAGTGTACTGGCCACTGTGGACTGTATAGTGTACTGGGAACTGAACCGTTTACAATGTGAGTCTAACTGTGCACGGTACATTTCAGTCGTGCTATCACTCTACCAGCTGATGCGTGGTACGTTACATTCTAATGATATCCATGCGTTTATTGAGACCCTTCAGTTTGGTGAGACTCTGAACCATAGAGGGGCAATGTACCCATGTTAAGCCCACTGACCCATAGAGGTGCTTCTGTGCCCAGCTGAGGTCACAGAACCTCTCCCAGCTTAGGTCCCAGGTTATGTCCTAAAACAAGTCCCAGGTTATGTCCCAGAACAGGTCCCAGGTTATGTCCCAGAACAGGTCTCGGGTTATGTCCCAGAACAGGTCCCAGGTTATGTCCCAGAACAGGTCTCGGGTTATGTCCCAGAACTGGTCCCAGGTTTTGTCCCAAAACAGGTCCCAGGTTATGTCATGGATGAGGCCTCAGAACAGGTCCTAGGTTATGTCCCAGATGTGGTCTCGGAACAAGTGTCAGGTTAAGTTTTAGGTTAGGTCCCCCCATACATAAAAGTCCTCTGGTTGCCAGGATCGCGTACGGCAACGAGAGCGGGCTGGTGATCGTGGACTACGTGCAGAACACGTGCCTCCTGAACATGGGCACACCTGAGCTGTACGGCGCCGCGGACCCGTACCAGAGAGTACCGCGCTCCCCTAAGAAGCCCGACCAGAAAGACGAGGACAGAGATCCGTCGCCTTCGTCAGATCAGGTACGTGGCTCTCCGCCTATGCAAGTAGTATAATAGTGAATAGTGTACTTCAGGATACGGAATTTGGTCTCAATGTATTGCTACCTAAAATAATTGGTGTAGGTTCTACGTAGGAATAGTTGGGCTGTAAACATTCCCGTGTAGGTTCCAAGGTTAGATTAGTATAGATTAGAATTCCGAATTGCGTTTCTTAGAGTTGATGTAGGCAACCGTTCTGTAATACATAGTTTTATCCAAAAAATACCCGTGTGTGTTGTACGCAAGTAGGTACGTGTATAGTTGTTATATATCTATAATCGCGATGCTAGTTCGTGTACAATGTACATAGTTACTCAGTTGAGGGTCAAAGAACAGGACATTAGGATAACAATGTGGGACTCCTGGTGTGCAGGCAGTTAGGAATCAAAGCAGCTGCATTGCGTAATTGGTACTAGGCACTCTAAGTTAACTACAAACGTATGTAGATCTTTTCTCTTTGTATAGAAAATTAGTTTTAAATAGATTCGCCGACATAGTCACTACGTCGAGGTCCTACTCTTGCAATGCGTGTAGCAGAGTTCTGCCTGACTGTCTGCAGCATCCTGAGTTAGTTGGGCGATTTAGTTTCTTAATGTGTCACTCCGAGAGTACAGTGCAGGCTGCAGGTTGATGATTATATTAATATCTGAGAGAAGAGTTTGGTATAGTAAGGTATATTCGTTTAAAATATTTGGGTCTTATAAGCCGTCAGGATAATTTACTCGCACTTTTCACGAATGAATTTATTTCAGAATTCATCTTCTGCGAGGTTATAGCCTCGACTTAAATTTCATGTTCATGTCCAATATCTGCAGGAGGCCTTAATCGTTAAGAACTTTGATGAGGTCATGATGATCACGGCGCTGTACTTCAGTCGGCCAGTTTAGTTCTTTAACCCTTTGTCTACTGCGGGTAACTCTACCAGGCTATTGGGTAGCAATATCAGTGTATCCGCAACCTAAGTGTTAACACTTTGTATACAGGCTGTAACTTTGTACCTGGCAGTTAGGTACGAGAGTTACCTTTTAAGTGGTGTTGAGTACGGTTGATGCCAGATGACAATGAGTAAACTCTACCATGTTTTTGGGTAGGAATAGCATTGATAATGGTACATGTATCCGTTGACAGAGGGTTAAAGTAACTGTCATATCTGCTGGTCCCTGAAACTTGTATTGGTTTTCTTTACCGTGATTGTCGTGCAGCTGTCAGCTGTCTGTCTGATGTCATCCTCGTGTGTTGGTGGTTTGAGTGCCTGATGTCAGTGAAAGTTTACCGTGTTCTTGATCTCACATTTTGTAGTTGTACTTCAATTATTAGGGTAACAATAATAAATAAATCTCGGTCGCATAACTTGTAAGGCAATATAAAACATTAGTCAACTCACTGAAGTGATGTCAGAGGTACATATGCTAAAAGTTAAGTTGATTGAATATCGATTTAATCCAAGAACAAGAATTGGAAGAAATATAAATTGTCTCACAGTTAGTATTCGTTGATTACAATGTCGGTAGTACCGGGCCATGTAGCTGCTGTGTAGTCTGGAGATGTAATCCAGACGGAGGTATCGTCCGCACCTCTTATCTATAGGTACATCACGGTGCCAACTAGGTACATCACGGTGCCAACCGTGTGTTATCCACACGTCTAAGTGTCATCCACATATGTTGGTTGGTTGGTTGGTGTGGTGTAGGCCAAGCAAGACATGCTATTTCCATCCCACTGTAAATCAAGGCTAATGCGCTTCATTTATCAAGCCAGCATCCGTAATATCTTTGACGTCGCAAAGAGTTGCTCAGTGACTTCTGTAACTACGTAAATTAGTTAATTGAAGCTTCATTAATTGAAGCGGTAGGCTAATCCTAAATCTTTGAGTTCAACGTGGTAGAGTTTTCCATGATATTTAACAATGAAACTGTTCACCTTGGTATAGTTCAACATGATAGTTGATCAATTATGTTGGATTTCATTATATTTTGATTTTATTTTCGTGGTTGTATGGTAGAAGTATGAGCGATAACGAATTTTATCGCTGGCTTGTCAAAAATGCTCGTACCTTCGTGTGACCGAGAGGGGTAAGCAGACTTGTACTTCACTCACTTGCTCAAATGTCAACCATATCTTAAGTCTTCCAAACATTCATCCCGTTTTCACTAAACTAATATGTTCATCTAAGTGCGGGTGACTTGTTTTTTTTTTAAACATGACAGTTAGTTGGTTGTTTGTTACTCATTGGCTGCAACGCCCTCCTAAAGAAGTTTTTGGACTCCTCAATATAGGAATTCAAAGATATCGCCAGAGGATGCCATATTGACGAGATTGACGGAGGCCCCTGCTCAAGTTATGGGGGCTCGGGGAGTCGTGAGGAACTTCTTGCATCCGTGAAAAGCATGAAGAAGATGGATAACCGAGGAAAAGGGGAGCTAGATATACAAAAGTCCATGATACGAAAGTACTGCAAGTCGAAAGACGAGCAAACCAAACCTACTGATTCTAAGATTGACTTGCTAAAATTTCTCACCCGGAAGGAAAGCAAATCGAAGGTCTTGGTAAAGGAAGATAAGCCGAAGGAAGGTGAGGAAGATTCGGAGGATTTAAGTGAAGGAAGCTTCAAAAAATGTCACGCCAAATCTGATTACAAAAATTGCGGTCCTGAAGAGGAAATGGAGCTTGGGAGGTGCGAATCAGACGACCTCCTGTTATCTCTTGTTAGTAACGCTACTGACGCCGCTGACATCACCTTAACTGAAACGGCAGCTCAGGGCCTACCTGATGATGACATCACCTGCGACAAAACTGAGGATGAAGCTAAAACGGACGCTGAATCCAAGCCCAATGAACGCAAAGCATCGCGCTTCAGGCTACGTGACACCTTTACGAAATTTGACGCAAAGGTGCGACGAGCTTTCTCCTGGGAAGCCAGCACATCGCTTGATGGCCCTCCCGGAGAAGAGGGCCAGAATCAAGAAGAGGAAGGAGTGAGAGACACGCCTCTGGACGACGTCATTGAGGCTGAAGTTGATGAAGCCCAAGACGCTTTGACGACGATTGAGAGACGATGCAGCTCGGTGAGCACTACCACGTCTGAAGGTGGCAGTCCTGTATCAGGGGTCGTCTCGAGTTCAAACTCGACGCTGCATTCGAGTAAAAGAGGCTCTATCGAGTCGACACCTGAGGATGAATGCAAAGGATTGCCTCCAAGCACTGTCGGAGACGATCCAGACGAGAAAGGTTCCGGGAACAGGTCATCTTTAGTACTCTTCGACGAAAAGGGCAGACCTGTCCCCCCTGCTCGAAGCAAGGGCCGTCTTGCTGAGTCTAAAATCCGATCTCGTAAAGGCTCGGATGAAGGTGATCGGGTATCCGGGAGTTTGACTGTGTCCGGTCCGAGTAGCTTGCAGTCAACCGGTATATCTCCAAACGAAGCAGGGAAAACTTCTAAACCTCTGATCGGCCTCAATATCGACGAAGCACAAGCGCACGCCGACTACGGCGATCCAAACGCACGAGAAACAAATTCAAATCCACACACGCCTTCTCCGGGGTCCCATCTTCTTGTTGGCGGGGCTGCCACGACTTCTGGGTCATCAGGTGTCACTAGCCCAACGAGTCTGGGTGCCTTGAAGAACTTCATGAACAGCATCACGAAAATAGCTTCGTCCTCTCATGGTACTCACGGTATGTTGACACTGCTTCGACTGTTTCTTCTGTACTGTGCAAGACCATAGGTTACCTCAAATGGCCCGACACCGTTTGAACTTCTCTAACCCAAGCACTTTTAGTTTGGTCCTCACTAACACTCGAGTATTGCATTAGACTTGGTACAGCTTCGTACTAACACCTGGTTATTTGTGCGTTGGGGTCTCATATTCCCTACTCATCAAACTCCTTCGTAGGGGTTGCTTCTTCCTGTCATCAACTACACCCATTGATTGACATGTGTTGCGTGACTTACTGGCCGCTTGTTACCACTTCTCTCACTACAACCACCCTTCACACCTCCCTATAATGCCTGGACTTCAGTGTCCGGCTGTACTATTGGAGAGCGCTTGTATTCGTAGGCGGTTTCGTGTGTATTTACTGGTGCGTATTCGAGTGAGCTTCTGCAGCAAAATCATTTCCCTTCAGTGTTGTTGTCACTAGGCAGGCTTTATTCATTGTGAACGTGCTGACTGTTGCGCGTGTGCCTTATATTGCGTTTCACTCTGATTTGTTTGCATGCGGCAGCAATTGATTGTGATCATAAGCGGGTGCATCTGCATCTAGAGTTATTCTGGCCATTATCATTGTTCATGTTCTAACATTCAGGCTTATCTACGTGCTTTGGAGTACAGTACCGTAGCGATAACTGACCCTGTACATTCTAAGGCCCTTGATTGCAGTATCGCTACAAATCAGGATGCATGTATAATCCAATCGTATGCGTGGGCAAATGTCGGGTGCTCCACTTACACTAATTCACACTCGGCAGTTCACTGGAATGCTGTCTCAGACCCAAACCAGAACGAACGGAGTAACAAGCTATATTTAGTCGAGTTATGACAACACTAGAGACTTTATTTCCCTCAACCATTCTAAGACTTAATGGTTCAACTCGGCCAGTCCCTGCCTTGCTTCAAGAATTGCTACGCTCTGCGTGATTCTGGTTAGTTATTGGTCTGGGTCAGTGTTCTAGTGTTCGCATCTGCACGAGGAACAAGTTGACGTTGGGTAAGAATAACATCTACTCCCCGTTGTGCCAAAGCTAAATGCACAGCGTGCAGGGGTGTTGTTTCACCCACTGCGTTCCCTTGTTCCTGCGCAGGTATGTGTCAGTGAGGTGTAATGTTGCTGTCTGAAGTTGATTGCTGGCAGCATTATATTTAGACAGCTGGCGTGTAACTCTTGAGCTCTCGTAACATCAGAACCTCTGTGCACTGGTTCGCTTACCTCTCCCAAATGCACGAATAATGCAGTACTCAGCCACCGTCTACCTATAAAATCATTTGTAAATACCTTTTTGTAGAAATACTGTCACTTTATCACCGAGTGTTATTCACTGTCGAGGCTCACTTTAACCGCTGAAGGTGCTGTCCTGCACTAACTATCGCATCGCTAAACTCTGAACGCATTGAGTTGATAAGTCAAGACCATGGAGGCCTGTTCTAATGGCTTTTCATTGTATCTTTCTAATTTAGTGACTAACAGTTGTTGCTGGACTCTGCTCAGTATTGCCAGAACGCTAATGATCACTAAAGCCACTAGGGAGTCACAAACGCTGAAGATCTTGCTCTTATCTCTCTTTGGTGACGCGGGGGGTGTCCAGAAAGCTGGGGGCCAGTTAGGATGTGCGGGTAGCCCCCAGACCTTACCGTCCAACCATTGGCTGCTGTGCGCTCCTCAGCAGTTGCCTTCAAGCCCGCCTCCCTTCTCTTCTTCTCATACTTGCTCCCCCGCACACTCTTCCTACCTCAACGAAGAGTACCGCAGCTGCATTAGTTTCTTTAAAGGCTCAAAAGGCCCTACTATAGTTATTGGTAAATACGAGGATGTCTTCTGTTGCTAATGTTGAAGATGGAGACGTGCACTGGCATTTGTGATGCGTCACCATGTAGCTGTTCATCCTTAGTTCAGTGATGCTCCTTTGCACGTCAATGCTTAATTAGACCAATGCTTTGTGTTTACACTGCTTCTGGACCAGGGCTTTCCAACAAGGGGTACACATACTCGCCATATGCTCGTACATTCGTAATTTGGTTTAATTTAAATGCCTTATAAAATTTATATTCACCCATACACTTATGAAAATATTGAACGGTAATCTTCAAGGCAATACAACATCGAATAATTTCTTCGTTATGTTATCTTATGCCGAGGTTCGTCTATGCTATCCCGGAATAAGCAATACTATAAAACTGTTCATCCTAGATCTCTGCCCGAACGAGTACGTCTTACACTGGTGCGATTGACCAGAGGCGTCGTAGATAAGCTACAAATTATCAAGTGTACAGTTTCATCTTAATTCCATGTCACGTGATATTTGGTAACTAACAATACCTCTGTGAAATACAACTCTTCGCGGTGTATTGCCTCTAAATTGTTTAAAAAAATAAACAAAGTTTCCCGAAGTTAACTCCGTGGACCCTTGTAGTGGATTAATAAGAAATGCAGGTTCAGTTTCGGAGCTTCTTTTAATTAACCTTCTGTCATCTTCTATCCCCCCACCTCGGCAACGTTAACGCCCTTGAGTTTTGATAGCACGCAGCATCATAATAACCTAAATTTTATCTGTAAACTTCCAAAATAACATTTCTAAACTTCCAATCTAATTCCTCCTCTCGGGGAAATGAAGAGAAGAAACTTGTTCATGAAAATAAAAGGACGCATGAAGACACACCTTTAAATGGCATACACGAGAGAATGAAAACATCCTAAATGAAACAACAGACCATCAAGACTTGCTAGAGGATATATGGGAGCAAATAGTTGGGAGTCCCTGTTCCAGACTAACTTTCCTTGAAGCTATAAACTCCTGACCAGACCTTAGTCAAATTAGTGTATATGCTACATTGGACGAGTTGTGTGCAATACTTGATAACGATCCTTCAGTTACATGCAATGCCCGTTAACAAACCTATAGCAGTATACTTTACTTTAAAACTCCTTTATCTATTAAATTAAAGTTTGTGGTGAATTAGAGATCTCGTTGAAGTTCAGTTATTTTTTTCTGTTCCAGGGTTAGGAGACACCTTTCATTTCGATTAATTTTCATAAGGTCGTATCTGTCCCTATGACAAGCTTGCAACTTCACATGTAATTTATTTTTTCCAAGCCCTCTGGTCCTCTGCGTTTTGGCAGTAAGCCTAGTGCTCTTAAGTCATAGATCGATCAAAACAACTGTAATTATCATTAGATGAAAACAGCCATGGATATCGTTTCATGAAAACAGCGGCTTCTAGAAGGTAGTTATTTCGCAGTATTGTTTGCCTCTGTTTTTACGCCAACTCTACTTGGCCTAAATATGCTGAAGAAGCTGAGTTTAGTGCGTTCAGTGCTTGAGTGGAAGAGGCGTCGAGCGCCAGCAGGTTCTGGTGGTACGAGCCGGTGCTGTTGCTGCCAGCTTTCTCTCTAGGACCCTGGGGTTTTGATGTGACTGATACCTTCGATGGTTCAATAAAGTGGTAGTCAAATAGTTCTAAGGTTCCACAAGTTAGAGGACACATCGTTAATGTCGTACGGTATTATGCTGATAACGATACCACCATCAATGGTACCTGAGCCGGAGTTACAAGGAATTTGTGGAATTTGACTGAGGCTCGCGGTCCCTCGTTCTAGCTGAACGGCGTAGTGTGCGTGTCGCCTACGAGTGGGGGCGCCGCCTCTCGGGGCGCTGTGAAGCGAGGCGGCAGCGAACGTGGCGACAACCTCCGCCGGTGCAGGAGCCAAGGTACCCGAGCCAGGCTGGTGCGCGCACTAACGACCACCCCATCTTCGAGCACCATGTCTGCGGGCGGTTTTGCGTGTTCCGGTCTTTCCATCTCTCCTCCTGAAGACACGTCGCTAAGCCCACCTCGCAGTCCCGGAGGTCCCAGGTCCCCGAACGTGGGGTCTGGTGGGGTTGCAGTGTTTGGTGGAGGTGGTGGTGCTATTTGGGGCGGGTCAGGCCACGGCGGGAGTGGTGGTGGGTCAAACTTCCGGAACATGCTGTCCTTCTCTAGCACTCTACTCCTACCGGCACAACTACCCAAATTCTGGTATAGCAGCGTCACCTACTGCATCATCATTCAGTAGACGACCATAATAGATCTACTACTCTTGGTAGACTATAGCTCAATCTATCAATATCTATTTCCCTATCTCATGTGTAGTGACCGAGATTGTTGTGGACTCTTTGAAAGAAATGGAGTAATAGCGAGATGTGTTGCCTCTTGACTTTCCAATTGCAACTTCGACCTTTTTGTTGGCCTTTGTTGTGAGTTGTAAACAGCAGAAATTGGCAATCGTGCTACTTCACTTTCTACCTACAGCTCTATATCTGCTCAATGTTTTTTTTTAACTAGAAAATTTCGAAACGTGCTGCTTTAGGTGACGTTCCTATTCTGAATTATTTCAAGTCTAACGATTGTTATAAATGAATTAAAATTTACTTTCCGCCCCCTTTCATCTCCTAACTTGAGTGTTCGGTTAGATGAATTGTGCAAGTCGCTGTACTTACGCTCCATTGCACTTCTTCTATTGTAAATTTCTCGTCTGCGAGGAGTCTGGTGACGTGCTAAAAAAATTACCTGCCAATAAAGTAAACCTCGCTGACTAGGTTCGAATCATAAGTAATATTTTTTAGAATCAGCTCCTCTTATAAAGGGAAGCCCTAATTAAATAACATCTGCTTAACAACTAATCCGCTTAGAGGTGATGACCGATATTAACAGCTTATAAACAGCTCCCCTAATAAGAAACAGCCGCTTCTATGTAAGAGTTTTGCAAGGGTTTTGACCAAGGGTACCAATTGGATCCTACTGGTAGCAACAGGATACTTGTAAGCAATGTTGGGAGATCAGCTGTTGGTTTCAAATTTCACTCTTAATCTAGCCTTGCAGCCAACGTTCAGCATAAACATGCACAGCTACACTTGGCTTCAGAGCTATGATGACGCAAACCACGATAGAAACACCGCAAGCCAAACCAGTTCCGCAACGGCTCAGTCATGTGCCGAATGTCCACAGACACCGCTCCAGCCAGTATAGTCTTCACAGAGGCTACACTCCAGCATGCTCCTACCTCCACACCTGCCCCGTCTTTCCACCTTGCGGCGGCCAGTGCTCCGCCCCAGCCCCTCTACTCCACTTGCCCCCGTTCTCCTCCTTGTTGCAAGCCATGAGGTTAGGTTAGTTTGGATGGAGAGGCGGGGTAAGTGGGTAATGCTGGGGTAATGCTGTGATGCAGCCTTCGTGAAGATTATACTTTCTGAAGCAGTAGGTGCGGTCATATGGCGTCCGTGGCTCTAATCACTTGACCTCATAGGCTTCGCTATTCAGCAACATGCTTGCGCACGAGGATTATAATATTGATGGTATAGGTCAATGCTGGCCACTAACATGCATCCCCAACCAGAAAATTAGAAGCAAAAACGATTCAATTAGGAAATCTGCTGGTTGACTATTTCCATCAATTGAATTCACTATTCAGAACAGCAAGTATCGGCGGGAGCTTGAGTCAAATCGTCGACGTGCGCTGAATGCTCTTCAAATTTCTTAACAAAACTAGCTTACATTTTGTTACAAAGTCTGGTCGTTTCAGCAGAACTTGTATTTTATAGTTCGTTATATTAGCAAATTTTTTAAATACCGAGTAACTGCATCCATCACCAAACTCCTCGGCTGCGACCATTGGTCGCCTTGTACGTACAGCGGAACACCACCGCGCTCGTCCTGTGCCTCTGAACACTCAAAACTTCCAAGCGTTGCCCAATATTCTTTATGGCCTCTTGCACTTCATTGTCCAGTACTGTTCATTGTTCACTGCTCTTCATTGCGAGCTCGTTGCATAATACTCATTGTGGAATTTGGGTTGGGAGCTGTTTTGAGTGTTCTCAGCTTCAGGTACTCACTTGTGCTGTGAAGCCCACCTCCTCTTTGTGATTTGTACATACAGCTACTTAACTCTCTAAAAAACATAATTATATCAAACTCTCCACTTAACAACATACTTATGTCTAAATCTCCTTTTATCAACCTACTTGTACCTAAATCTCCACTTAACTCTAAATAATCTTCCGACTTTTATCAATCGGCGCGTACGTTCACGTGGGAAACACGATGCTTTCTCAAAGAGGTTGATTGAGGATTACAGCCACTAGGTACAAGCTGACAATGGGGAGAGGAGGTAGTGGAATCTAAGTTTTATTCCGCTTATAATGTGTTCTGGACGACTCCGCTCACGGCCACGTTGGTGCGCCTCATACAAATTACCCTCCCATTGAGCCTGAGCCGCCCAGGCCAAAGCAGTGATTGCGAGCATCGCTGTCTAGAGCGCAAAGCTTGAGGCTACTAAAGTGTTCATTGAGATTACAGTTTAGTGTTAGTATACAGCTTGGCGCATGCTTTTCCATAACTCAACTCGTCACTGCTTCTCAACATCTCCCTGTACACCGTTTCGCTCTCAGGCATCGCTCGCGCGCGAACTTTGGGCGGCAAAATAGTACGTATTTGTGTTTGAATTCATTGCGGTAATTTTTCTTTGGATTGAATAATTAATAATGAAGAAAGTCATAATTTATATTGATAAATTACATGAAACGTTTAGTTTTCTCTTTTATTTATGCGTATGCTATATACGAGTCCAAGTTCTATACCGGCTTTTTCTCGTGAAGGAAAGTGAGCCAAATAACAGAACCCCTGGTGTGGCCCGTACCCTCCCCCAGTGCGTTGCTGAATCACCCACGTTAGTTTATAGTCCCGACCCCAAAACTTGGGTACCTAGCCAAGATACCCCGCCCGCTACCCAATGAGTGTCTAACCCATTAGGAGTCGCCGTCGCTGCCCTAACCTCAAAACATCTTCCCGATTTCCTCCCTTTCCCTCTGTGTCTGTGTGCTGTCCTTTGTGTCAGTGTGCCGCCCATTGTGTTCGTGTACTGCCTAATCTATTCTTAAACCGATATCCGCGAGTAAAAAGCGACTAAACGTCTTCTCGACAAGAATTTTCGGTCTACATCATGAGAGTAACCGCAGTTGCAGCGCTTCACCGTGATTGGTTGAAGCATTTTCGTCTAAATACAACAAAAGAATAATTCAGCTAATCATTACATCAGTTAAAACTGCCAGCTATATGACTGCAACCTTATTGTAAACACATCATTTACCACTACCGTGTTCTACATCATAATCAGGGTTCAGCCAAGCACATTACTAACGCTGCAACTGCGTGATAGGCAGGCGTTAACTCGTTATGTTTGTTCCTCTTACATTCTCGTTCGCATTGTTTTGGCCAAATGATGCTTTATCTTGCTTCGCTAAGTTTTGCTTTCTTGATATTTCCATTTTGCCATAGTTTTTTGGAAAGGTCATGTTTACCTTAAAAGAGGTAGTTTTTCAAGTAAAAAATTTCCGTATTTATTGTGAATAGTGTATGAAGGACAAGAATTTGTGTGTTTTTTCCCTTTCCCCTAGTCCTTTTCCGTGTGAGCAAACCTGTTGTTTGACTCGAAACAAATTATTGAAACGGTTATTGAAAGGAATCTATTTTATCTCGGTACGAAGATCATATTGACGGGATGCTCGGAACCAACGGTGACATCGATTCAGTCAGATCCCACCGGTTTGTGAAAGCAAAAAATAAATTAAGTATGAAAATAATCATGCGAACACCTTTATTGATTTCTAGAAAAAAAAGAGCTCGAGAGCAAAGCTCGAGTCGCTACTTGAATGGTTTGCAAGCTGGGGCAAATTTGAGATATAATTTAATAAAGATTTGATTAAAGTGCGACCAATATAGAAAAATACTGCACAAAGTATTAAGGAAATGAGTAACATGATAATTGTAGCTTGAAAACGTTGGTTTCAAGTTGTTAACTGTGAGGATCGTTTCTATGTTGAGTTGCCGTGTTGGCCGCAGTGTGACTAGCTACGTAAGCCTCAACTCATCACAGTAATGTAAATAAACTAACATAACCTCTAATTCAAAACTAGGCAAGTCTCTACAACTATTCTTAAATGTGATACCCTAGAGTGGTTGCAAGTACCCTAGCCCTTCAATACTCATTTGCCCCGAAACTCCTCCATAGTTGCTGCAAAATGCAGTCAATACGACCGTTTTCAACTAGCTTTTCCAGTAGTGCTACGACTTCGAAAGTCTGCCTAAAGTTCCGATAATCAAGTCATGGAAGATCGTCCATGTATTGGCGGGTGCTATCCATTACGTTGAATCCATCTTTATGGATTTGAATTTTTTTCTTTGAATTGCTCATTTATTCACATATTTTAATGTATTTTTTAGCTTTTATGAACTGAGTTGCGTGCTGCCGTGACTGCGCAATACATTTAGTTTGCTCATACCTGGCTTGGGTTGCGAATTCCTGGCTTCTGTTACTGCTTTTGCGTGTATACATCATTTAATTAAGGAACATTGTCATTTGCATGGTCAGTAACAACCTTGCTCCTTGCACGCCTAATCCAATCTTTGATCTCATCACTTGCCATCACCAGGCGTTCTTTAAACAACTGTTCTCTAAAGTAATAGTCTTACCTTACATTTGTCGTTTTCAGTGTTGCTAACCAAAAAAAATTTACACACGCCTCAGCGTGTAAATTTTGGAGTCGCCAAACGCTAATGAGGCTAATTTCTTCAATTTTGTTTGTGGGGTGGTTGCTGCACCGCTGTGATGGCTCGCGTGTGGTCAGAGTGAGAAATAACGCTTCTTCACAGTTTATATTAACATAAATGCTTGTTGCATGGACTCCCTCCCTCCTCTGCTAGCTGTGCGAATAACAACTATTTTATTCATCTTGTAAATTCATTTATGACTTTTTATGTTGATACTTGTTAGGATTGGTAATAGCCTGACTAGTTGTGCACCATCAACGGCTGAGTCTCTTGGGCTACTCTCATCTTGACACCACCAAGGCCGTTGTTCTAGTACACTTTATCGCAACATTTTCTGCTCTCCTGGCTCACATCTATTCCTCGTAATTTTGTTTTTACCTCTTCATGAGATCAAAAGCGACGCCTAATAACCATAAGACGCCATGCAGTGACAAACATTCTGTTGCTGAACCTGAGTCCCCGAAATACATGCATGGCGGTTGGTCAAATCTTGTTAAAGTACCAAGCGCATCATTTATTTTGATTAATGATGAAGCCACAACATCCGACGCTATAGTGTTGAATGACATACCCAGAAGATGAATCAAGTCTGAAGCCCTTTCATATGTGCAATCTTTTAAACCATGTTGAGCCACTCATCTCGCTCGTCTCCGTTCTTAACGCCCATTTGAGCTGAGACGAGTCTATTCTGTTATGAGCTTCCGATTCGAGCTTAGCAAAGTTTTTCTTGATTTTGATGAGGCCAGGTAAGGCTGTGGGCTACTATTGGTCGCTTG
Source organism: Hyalella azteca (assembly GCF_000764305.2). Taxonomy (NCBI): domain Eukaryota; kingdom Metazoa; phylum Arthropoda; class Malacostraca; order Amphipoda; family Hyalellidae; genus Hyalella; species Hyalella azteca. Next base: position 13,135 of record NW_025946211.1, on the reverse strand, counting down.
TTTCCCTCCTATTCCCCCACTGTCCCCAACACTCTTACGTGCATGGATCCTCCTCTGCTTCATTATTTGCATGATCCTCATCTTCCTCATTACCTTACACACACTCGCCTGCATGGCTGTCACCTTCTATGTGGGTATGCTACTACCGCACGTATCATAGATACAATACTTAGCCCTTCTAGTCAGCACTAAGATGAAGCTAATCGTTCATGTGATTTATGGAGTTGCAATCTTAATGCAACAGTTAACATTTCTGAAATTCCTTGCTTTGAACTGCTAACGTAAATGGATTCGTTCTGTCCTTTTATAACATGTTGTGTTTGCTCAGCTCAACTGTACAGACAACCAATCTCTCTACTGTATTATGGAATATATATTATTGTTATACTCGAACTATTACAATGTTGGAAATATTTTGTATTATTTGACGCAAGTTTAAACAAGCTCTATATCATATTTCGGTGTTCTTCATGCGTTATCTTCATCTAATTGGCATGTTCTTTCCCCTCGTGGACCAAAACTTACGCGTCTTTTGATGTTACTTGATCGTCATCGCCCCACCGATGAAATAAACGATGTTGTTCTCGACCACGCCGTTCCCCGAATCCTGTCTGCTGGTTCGTCATCTTCGAACTCGCGTTTCCTCGAATCCTGTCTGCTGGTTCTTCGTTACGACCACGCGGTTCCCCGAACCCTGTCTGCCGGTTCGTCGTCTTCGAACTCGTGTTTCCTCGAATCCTGTCTGCTGGTTCTTCGTTACGACCATGTGATTCCTCGAATCTTGTCTGCTTGTTCGCCGTCACAATCAACAGACAAGTTAGACGGCTCGTTTAGTCGGTCGCGGTCCTCCAGTATAAGTAGCCTTGAGAACATCAGCAGTGAGGCCATCCAGTGTCTTACCTTCGCTGACTCCTACGTCAAGAAAAACGGTTAGTGCCTTTCAAATATACGACAAAAATTGTAACGACTAATTTTAATAACGTGTACGATGAGAACGTACAACGTATTTTCACCATCAAGTCAAAACTGAACATTTCAATCAAAAATCCAAATATCGTGGGATGATCATGCAGCGAAAGCTACTTACTATGTCGTCGTGACCACGAGTGTTCTTTAGAATTCAATAGTATTGCCCAGTTACGAGATGCGAGATGGACTTAGGTATCAGTAATAGCAGGTTAATACGAAACGGTAATATTAAATCTATACTGATGACTAACTCTCTTGGTTGTCGAGACAAACTGATGATGAGAACAATCAAATTCTTATTTATTACTATTTTTAACAAAACCAAAGTGTTTGTTTATTGTGTTTTAAGATTCCCCCAAATTTCTACACGTTGCAGATGCCCAAATGTTGCCAACACTGTGGGTCGGCACCAGCCTAGGTTCTGTCATCCAAGTGATCGTGTCCATACCCAGCGCTGAAACCAGGCTTACCAACCCCGTCTCTGTCTTCCCTAGTGGTGAGTGCCTACCAGGCTTACCTACTCCGTCCCTGTCTTCCCTAGTGGTGAGTGCCTACCAGGCTTACCAACCCCGTTTCTGTCTTCCCTAGTGGTGAGAGCCTACCAGGCTTACCAACCCCGTCTCTGTCTTCCCTAGTGGTGATTGCCTACCTGGCTAAAGGTGCTTATACACGGGGCGAATAGTTGCGTCTACTACAGTTTTGCAGGCTGAGAGCCTATACACGAGGAGAGTGTTTTCAGTACAGTGCGCCAGCGCCGCCAGTGCGACGTTGGGAGTTGTCGAGTAAAGGTGTGTGCATGGCGGAGGCATGCGAGAGCTCTGAAACTGTGCGCTCTAAGTGGGCAAGAGAGAGAGCGACGCAGCTGCGCATGCTAAACGGCCGAGGCGGTACTGGCCCACTGGGCGCACTCGAGAGTCGCGACGCGACTACTTCAAAACAACTCGAGCTGCTCTGCGTGCAATGCACCAGCTAGTTGCCTCTGAACACGTCAATCATCACAAATTTTAGTTGCATTAGACTATTCGCCTCTTGTATAAGCACCTTTACCAACCCTGTCTCTGTCTTCCCTAGTGGTGAGTGCCTGTCAGGCTTACCATTTACCAATCTCAATACCCTTAGTATTTGTTTCGGACGCAGCAGTACCAGGCCACGATAGATCACCGCCTCTGACTATCGCGCATCCGCCCTCATTTGCCCAGTTAAAATTTAGGGCAGGGAATAGAGCAGGCCGTCGCCGGCTGCAGAGCCGGCGTAGAGACGCGACAGAGCAGCGATAGAGCAGAAATGTCCGCTTTAGAGACGATATCGCCAGCCGCGTATCAGCGCTAATTAGCTTCTGAGTACCTGCCCAGGTGTGCTCTGTCCTGCCGTCACGCAGCCCTTACTGAGCACCGCCTGCTCAAACCTGCCCAACGCCTGCTCTGGGGCGGCTCTGGCAGTGTACGCGGCAGTTACGCGTCACCGTTTGTCAACAACGATTAAAAAAAATCTGTTCCTTCTCTCTTGCAATGACAGGTGGTTTTGACATTGGTTATTGACATTCTCATCGTATTGACATTAGCAACGTAATTTAGAATTGAACAAATTCATTTATCGAGGAAATATACACATCAAATTACTCACCGCTATGAACTATCTGCAAACGTCGACTGAAGCTCCGGGATTCGAACTCAGGTTCTCCGCGTCGTAGTTCAAGCCTGTACCAGTTGACCGCGCGGACACCTTACCAGCCTAGGCTCTATGAACTACTTAACTATAATACTGAACAAATGACTCGCCATGATCGGGGAATAGCTATATTTGTGGTTGAACTTGATAGATATTATTCATAATTCACTAATTTTAAAACATCAACAAAGTAGCCATTCGTATGATCCCGTCAGTTAGATGTAAGTGAGTATTAGAGCTAAATTTGTTTAGTAATTTATCTTATTGCATTAGCTTCATATCATGCGATAGGTAGATAGGAAAATTAACAACGTACGCAAATCATTAGTCAACTGAAATCGCAAGTTCTCCAATAGTTTTAATGCAAAGAAAGCGCCAAATAAATTCACCAAATCTTCAATGAAAACGTTTCGGAGACCTCGGTATTTTCTTTGCTCTAACATTTACTGCTATTAACGCGTTTCCTGTATATCCATGTTAGAAAACTTTCTCATGATAAACTGATTGAGATCTCGCTTTAGCAAAGCATGAATGACCTTCAACGTTTCTGTTAGAGTGTTAAAACTGGAAGAGCATATAAAATTCTTACGTAATTCGAAGTATTGAAATACTGACGTGAAATAAATATCACAAATGGCACCGGAAATTGGCCCAAAATATCGTGCTATGCGAATGAACTAGATGGAGGATGAAGTTCATTCTCTCGTCACTGTTTCCAACCCCTACCCCTCCTCCCTCTCTCAAAACCCCCCCATTCACGGCCTGCTAGCTGCTCTGCACAGCTCCCTGCCGGACAATCCCAAGTACCAGCGCTAAAACAGCGCAGAGTTCCGGCCCTACCCAGATGCTAGAATTTTGTCTCTATATCAGCCATGGCGCAGCGCAGTTTTAGGGATAGATGGCCGGTTATTGTTTCACGGCTCCATCCTGCTAAAGCGCGACCAGCCCGGCTAAACCCGGCGCCGGTCTCGGCTCAAAATTTTAACTGGGTGGGCCAGCTGATCTGTCTCTGTTTTCCCTAGGGGTGAGTATTACCATCGTACAGGTACCACATTACCGGTGTTGCCATCCTGCATGCTCCATTTTACTGGTGTTGCCATCGTGCAGGTACCACATTGCCGGTTGTGCCATCCTGCAGGTACCACATTGCCGATGGTGCCATCCTGCAGGTACCACATTGCCGGTGGTGCCATCCTGCAGGTACCACATTGCCGGTGGTGCCATCCTGCAGGTACCACATTACCAGTGTTGCCATCTTGCAGGTACCATATTCCGGCTGAAGGGTTCTATCCTGGCGATGTGCTTCCTGGACGCCAGCGGCGCCCTTATCAGGAGCAGCTTCGAGTCTTGGCGGGACGCGCAGCGGGACAAACGGGACCGTGAGTGGGGAAACTGACTTTATTCGGTCAATCACAATTTGTTGGGTTAAGCTCAACTTGGTGGGTCAATCCCAACTTAGTGGCTCCTGCATTCATCCTCAACTTTATTCACCTCTTACATTTTATCTATCGCCGAAACCCAAATTTCTTGTGCAGGAACTCCCACAAAGAGCACCAGCACCCCCACCTGTGGAAGCAGTGGGGGCAGCGGCACACCCAACAATAGACTCTCCCCCACGAACTCTGGGGGAGGGGGCAGCACAGAGCAGCACCTCGTGTCCCCCACAGAGCGGCAGTTTATCGTCTTCTGTTCTGAGAAGGTCGCTAGAGTGGTTGAGCTGCCATCCCAGAGCTGCGTATACAAGCAGATCATCACCGAGGTCTCCTTCGTCGTCAAGGCTGAAATCATCCAAATGAAAGGTGATGGTCGCTGCTAATGGATCCATGTAATGGTCACTGTTAATAGGCCCATGTACTGGTCACTGTTAATGGGTCCATGTACTGGTCACTGTTAATGGATCAATGTACGGTAATGATCCTCGATAATGTTATTGTTAATGGGTTGATGATGGTCCCTGTGCCCGAACAGATGCGGTGTGCCTGGTCTGCTATATCGCCACAGGCCACATAGCCATCTTCAACCTGCCGAGCTTGCGGCAACTCACCTACGTAGACTTCTTACCATTAGTGGACCTCAGGTAAATTACTTCTATTGCTATTGTTCCATTATAATTCTGTCCACTTACTTTTCATCACTTTATGCATTGGACTTAATGGGAAGACTCCGCCATGCGGCTTGTCATCTTCAATTTCCCATTAGGTAACGCTTCTCGCATCAAATCAACTTCGTTCTAACATAGTACTCAATAAAGTAGTTCAGAACCCTAAAAATACCCCAACCTTGCTGCGATCAACCTCATGCCCTGCGACTAAACCAGTGGTCGTTGCAGTGCCGTTCTCACCTTAGCGCGCAATGTGAGTCAGCAATCGTATTTCCGAGTAAGCAAAGGTCAAATTATTACTGAACAAAAGTTCAGCCCCTGCAGTAATAGTAACGTTCATAATCACTGAACCTGTCATCTTGTGGAAAAAGTTAACCGTCCGCATCTTTGTAGCTCTCTGACCTCTCCACCCTCTCAACCGTTGATAAATCGAGAATAATTTGGCCCTTCAAGTCCAACTACTTGATTATCTTCAATGAGAAGCCAATTACGAGAAGATGACCGACTTTTCTACTCTGAGAGACTTCTGATCGTTTATTTTGAGACATTAACCGTCGCATTGTTCATGTTGTGCTGTTCCCCGAAGTCATGGAGGTCGCTGCCTTGAATATTTTGACCTAAAGGTGCGAGTAGCGATGCATTCAAGATGGTAAGGATCTTTCAGTTGGTGTATGAACTTGAGGGCTGTGCTGCTGCAGCTTCGAGGAGATCTTTGCTTAGCTTGCATGCTGTAAGATTGTAGCGCGACAGCCGTGGTCACAAGCAGCTGCTGCCTACTGCGCTCATGTTACACGCACCATGATTGATCGAGGAGCTGAAGCGAGTCGCAGGACTTCCAGGCAATCATGAGGCTTGTGGCAGCAGCGCGGGTACAGCGCTCCGTCACAAGCTCCTTGATTGGTCGAGGAGCTGAAGCGAGTCGTAGGACTTCCAGCCAATCATGAGGCTTGTGGCAGCAGCGCGGGTACAGCGCTCCGTCACAAGCTCCTTGATTGGTCGAGGAGCTGAAGCGAGTCATAGGACTTCCAGCCAATCATGAGGCTTGTGGCAGCAGCGCGGGTACAGCGCTCCGTCACAAGCTCCATGATTGGTCGAGGAGCTGAAGCGAGTCGTAGGACTTCCAGCCAATCATGAGGCTTGTGGCAGCAGCGCGAGTACAGCGCTCCGTCACAAGCTCTATGATTGGTCGAGGAGCTGAAGCGAGTCGTAGGACTGCCAGCCAATCATGGGACGTGTTGCAGCAGCGAAAGTACAGCGCTCTGCGCCCAGGACTGATGCTCGTCTCTGTAGTGGACTGCACCGCTCGCGCTCCTCTTGCATTCATGCTCTGCACTAATTTCTCTCTCTCTTGCCGTCCTAGGTTTGACGATTATTATGTGCATAGTAATTAGTTTATAAATATCTTCCATATCTATAAAAATCGCCTCAAACTCTCTACCGTTTATAGGTTCAAATCAAGGGCTCTGTGGTTCACAAATGGTCTATATATTCTTCATCACTTTTGATATTCAGCGCTGATATTTGCTTTTTATTCTCGTGTTTCTCTTGAAGTTATTAATTGGTGTTTGTAAATCAATGCTTCATGTTATACTAATAATCAATTCGAGGTGCTGGTCTTCTCTTTAATGTCGTGCTTTGCTTTAGTATGCCAGCTGCTGCTTGTGTATGCAGTTAATTCAAGATTGTGGATTTACATTTTGGGTGATGAACTATAAGCGAATTGAGGGCGTCGTAGCTGGCGCAATGTGGTACTAATTTTCTAATAAGCATGAAGAAACCGTGGAAGTTAGAAGCTCGAGTGCCTGTAACCTTATTGTGTAAAGTTAAGCTTTGTACATACAAAACAAAACAGTGAAGTGATGGTGTGATCTGATGCTATGTTGCGGGAGTATCGTGTGTCGTGGCTAATATTCGTCAATTTCATCTTAGTTTCCAGACGAGGAAGCAAGGCAATGTTGTTGACCCAATGCTCTCGATTTGGGGCCAGCAAATGTTCGTGTGTGAAGACACTAACCAGTAAGTTGCTGTCACGTTCAGTTGCGGTGCTCTTGCCTGCATCCCGAGACGCTTCTTGTGCAGACCGCAAGTCGTGGCGTCTCTCGCTGTCTTTTGAGAGGCACCAAAACAATAGCTTCCTGCTGTGGTCCACGTCACATTACTAGCAATACTTTCTATTCCTATAATTGTCCATATATATAATGGCTCATATGGACAATTACGGGCGTTGCTGGACACCACTAGATCACTTTTATATTTTATATTAATTTGCTTCTAGTTAATGGCCAGAAATCAAATGAATAGGCGTGTAAAAATAATTCATGTAAAATTTACGTTTAGTTGAAATTATGGCCCGTAGTTCATTGTCAGGAGGCATTGTGCGGTCCAGTGTGGCACCAAGCCAAGGCACCACAGCAGCAAACTATTGTCACGTCCACCAAGCCGACTTGTGGAAACCTCCATGAGGATATCGTGACGACACCCCCAACCCAGCACGTGTTCTCTAAGCATTTGTTGTTATATACCTCACTTGTTCTATACCTCATTCGTATACCTCACTTGTTATGTGTTGCTTGCACGTGTCGTAAGCATGGCTTGTACTCATCACTTTCCCCCATGTGAACTATAACATGAATAAAATTTATTGGCCGTCTATTAATGTATAATTATACCCTCCGAAAGAACACCTAGATTCGCAATCGCCGACGTGGTAAAGCGATATTTCAACTTGTCTTGTTGTTCATCAACTGTATTTTTTCTTCATACCTTCATTTTCAATGAAATTATCATTCCAAAAAATGACGTTGCCATCTCTTCTACCTGATTAACTTGAGACCCAAATTGGCCACTTTGGCCTTAACGTGCCACGCGTGTAACCCGGCATGCACGGTCTTTTTATTGTTCTTCATCCCGGCGTCGAGGTGTGCGCCTCGCGCATCCAGTCCCCACGAGTCCGGTGGCCATGCTTAGCGATCTTTGTTAATTGTATTTTGTAGCTTATTACTTTGTGTGTTGCGTGTTGTGGCTGAAGTTCGCTGCGTACTGCAGTTGGCTGCGTACTGCAGTTGGCTGCGTACTGCAGTTGGCTGCGTACTGCAGTTGGCTGCGTACTGCAGTTGGCTGCGTACTGCAGTTTGCTGCATTAACGTACCATAGTTCTGCATGGTAGAGAAAGGTAGAAAATTAGCGTACTGTAGTTCTGCATGGTAGAGATGGTAGAAAATTAGCGTACTGTAGATCTGCATGGTAGAGATGGTAGAAGTACCAAGTACTCAACCGTCGTGACCCCGACGTGTCACCGCCTACCATGACAGGTAACAGGGCGACCCGCCAGCCATCCCGTTTTTTATCCCCTGTGCTTCTACTTAGATTTTTGCCCTGTCGTCGATGCCGTCAACTTTAATGGAAGTTCTCTTGCCGTTTCTGAAAAATATTCTGTAAAAATGTTTCTGGTTCACTGAGAAATGACAATAATTTTTCCGGTTTTCCAGCATGGAGTTTGTTGCTGTTTTATGTCACCAGCTTCGAATAACTTGCAAACTTCCAGGAAAATGACGGTGAAACAACGTTGATTACCGTTGATTTCGTTGAAACAACGTTGATTACGAGCTGATTTCGTTGAAACAACGTTTAATCAACGTTATTTCAAGATCATATACCTGGTAGATCGAATTTTGGACATGTGCGGCGCTGTTGACGGCGTCAACATTCTATAGGCCCGTTTACACCAGGGGCAACGATATGAGCGGTGAAGCGCTTGCTGCTGCGCTTCACCGCCCACAATCGTTCACACTTAATTTCGTACGCGGTAGCAAATGATGAAGCAGAAAGATCGCTGTACTCGTCATGGCTCGCGCTCTTACCTATATACGGTATGTCGGTCGTAGAGCTGAGGGGAGGAAATGCTGCTTCCAGTAATCAACTTCATGATTTTTGCCAGTCTTGATTCTAGTCAATCCTAAAGTGCCGTATCGGTCATGTGCCCGTCTAATCATTCTCATTTTCTATAGAATCGCAGGGTTATTCCAACAGCTCTCATTTCTATTCGAATCCTTCGACTTTCACAACCCTCGCAGAAACTCGAGCGGTATCCTCTCTCGTGTGCGCTGGTTAGTCTCATGCTTCGGAACCTCTTGCGTTACTCTAAATCTTATTTCACTTTCAATCACATTTCAAGTTGCGACTTCAGCCTGCAAATTGCGAACGCATAACTTGAATTCACGATTCTTATGATACTTACGATTACCGTAAGAAGTTTTGAGCATGCAGCCTCCATACCTGCCTTGAACTGACTTGCGTCATGTGACGTAAGTAATTGTGTCGTTTAGTTTGCTCAGTGTTGATTACACGTTAATCCAGATTAAACAGTACATAAGTTTTGAAACATTCGATAAGTTATCAATTTTGCAACGCTTCGCTCATGAGTGCAGTACGTGGGGCGCACTGCACTGTTTGGGTTAGAAATTGCAAAAATTGTTTTCTGTTTTCCCCATGTTTCCATGTTTTTTCCTACGAAAACTTACGCTTCTGAACCGGACAAATTCTAGAAGTGTTCACTCGTTCCTCCGCCTCCGTAACGATGACATATTCTGTTCTCTGTAGTAGAAAGACGCGCTGCCCACCTGTTATCTGACGTTAATGTAAAGTTGACAGAGCGATTCTTAGAATAATTAACTCGTAATCAACGTTGTTTCAACGTCATTTGGCCGGTGGGTGGCCTGACCTCGCCAAGCTCTCATCCAAGGGCCCATAACAGGCCAGCTGTCCCCTGACCGGGCAGAAATTTGAATAGCTTTCATCTAAGCTGAACATGTCTCCTGTTCTTGACATCCCATTCCAGTCAGCAAGATACTTAAAGGAAAAAAAAGTGAAAATCTCTTATTTCAGCGTTATTTTTTGCACATCTTCTATGTTCTTACTCCTCCAGTATTTGTATGTGGAAGGTTATTAGATGACTGAAGCAGGTATGCCACATCTTCGAATCGAACAGGAAATGTTGCGCATCACCTAAAATTTGCGTTGTGTTTCTCAGCTTAGGAATTCAGATTCAGACCACGCTAAAGAAGTGATAACAATACTTCGAGGCTCCAGAAGACGCATCTGACTCTGAGCTACACAATAGATTCAGATATCGGAAACCCAAAAATTGTGTCGGAAATTGTGATTTAAAATTCACTTGATTTTTTGCTCGCTCACTTAACTATTAACTATTATACTTACTCGTGTTGACTACCACACTTGCCATTGGTAGTGCATATCAACCACTATGGCTGCTAGGTTGTGTTCACTTCACCATGGGTGCCAGTCTTCGTATACTCAATGTTTGCCTGCCGACACTCATTGCGCACTTGATTGATAAATAAATTTTAATTACTTGACAACTTGTTCATCAGTTTTTGATCACTGATTATTACGTCACGCAATGAGACCGGTGGTCTGCCACGCTGTAATCCTTCGAAAATGTCACACACAAACACCATCACTCGTGCATGGACATCCAGAAGGATATTCGAGTTTACCTCAAGAAAAAATCCAATCCTATAGTTTTTTTATTATTTTTAACCTTGATTTTTTAAATAAGTTTGGCAAGAACCTCTTCCGTCTCTCATTTTTCAATAATTATCATGGCTGATATTAATCCAATGTTGAATCCGTTTCTGAAACAATTATATCATATCCACTATTATGCTTTAGAATGTAAACAAATTCGCAACATTTCTAGCTGCTATACTAGTATAGGTAGGTGTATCCGTACCTTATGTCCAACCCTGCATGGTTAACCAGCGAGCCTTTCTCATATCAGGGGTATAGGCCTCTTAATATGGCTTATCTTCATTCAACTCACCCAGCTGAGTCAGACGTTGCTCATATACCACATACTCGTTCAATGCCATTTATAAGCCCACTTACCCGTGCCTTTGTTGTCCACGCTGTTATAAAGTATTACAGAGATCAAGCTTCAACACTTTATCAACAATCAAAGCTTCAACAATCAAGCTTCTAGTCTCTGGAAACTCTTATTCCCCCCACCCATTTTCAACTCTTTCAGTGGAACTTCAAATTTTGAAATTTTCGAGTTCACATTTTTCGATGTTTGCCGTATCACGAATAATTTTCCCGAATTTGAGGCAATTTCCCCAGGGCTCCCGAATTTGAAAGAATTCGGGAAAGAATTTTCCCGAATTTGAGGCAATTTCCCCTGCCGCTTCCCTGATTTCATCGTGTCTTTGGTTTCAGGATCGCGAGAACTTTTTGCTTCACGAACCACGGCCACGGCATGTACCTCTGCTCGCCCTCTGAGCTCCAGAAGTTCACATTGTCTGCGGATATTTGGTGATTATTTTACGTCCTTAATAATCATCTTGTGAATAATTTTGTGAAAGTATACATAAAATGGAAGGACGCTATGTCATTAGATGATTTAAAGAAATTAATTAAATGATTTATGTTTAAAAAATTTAATGCATAAGCTGCTTGAGTCGTCGTAGTTAACGACCTGATGGTTGTTCCGACATTAGTTAATGCAATAAATCATTTGTTAACTGAATGACCTGCTGCCTGTGTGACCTGCTGACTGTGTGACCTGCTGCCTGTGTGACCTGCTGACTGTGTGACCTGCTGCCTGTGTGACCTGCTGCCTGTGTGACCTGCTGCCTGTGTGACCTGCTGCCTGTGTGACCTGCTGCCTGTGTGACCTGTAAACTGTAAGTCTTGCCCCCCGAGCAGCAAGGACCTGCAGGAGCTGCTAGGCGACTTGTTCCTTCCCTGCGAGATGCCAGAGGCGCCGAAGCAGAGTTTCTTCAAAGGGCTCTTCGGCGGAGGCGTGTCACAGCTTGACCGGGAGGAGCTTTGTGAGTAATGCTGATAACAGTCGTGAATGATGATAACAGCTACCATTATCACCGTAATACTGATGATGGTAGCTGTGTTAATGAGTGGTACCGATGGCGAGTATCAACCCTGTGGTCAGCTGAGTAGCATCTGATGGGCTGCAGGACTTGGTGTTCAATGACAAAAAAAAACAGCAGGATCCAGGAGCAAATAACGCTTCGTCTTGTGAACGATGAACTTCGTTCACTATTAGCTGTGTTCATTTTATCTCGTGGGCATACCGAAAGCCACATCTAGCGTAGCCGCCTTGGTAACATTTATGTCGGACCTTACTTGTGCGGTAGAGACATAGCATGAGGTCAGGTCTGAGCGTCTGTGTGTCAGGTAGGCAGTCGTGTCCCGCCAGCCCTACAGTGAGGTTCATACCTTAACTCACCTCGCTCCGTTGCTCCGTTAGCGATTTTGTGCTCAAACGCTAGTTTGTGTGGCTGTGCTCATATGCTCCATCAAGCAGTGTAATGTCCATCGTGCTTGTTCTGTTATTTTTTAAACGTATCCCTTTGAAGTGCTTTGCTGAAATAAAACTAAGTTTTATACGCGTTACCGAAGTTTTAATGAACATCCCAGTGCAATTGAACTTTTTACGAGATAGTTACCGGCGTTTTGCCGTAAGGGCTCTGATCATTCTGATAAGTTTAATAGTTACGGCAGGCGTCCAGTGATAGTCTTTCATTTGTATTTTGCAGTCGGAAAAGCCGACTCATCATAATTCGTCATCAGGACCGATTTTAATTGCATTAATATTTTTCAGTCGGCGAAGCAAGCGGGAAGCCTGCGAGCTCAGTGGCTAAGCACGTGCCTGGGCCGCAGCAGCAGATGGAGGCCATGAACGCCCGCGCCGGCAACGCCACCTCCGAGATCGGCAGGGCCAAGATGGCAGCCATCGAGAGGGGCCAGCGTCTGGGCGAGCTCGACGAGAAAACTGCCAAGATGATGCACGAAGCTGAGTCATTCAGCTCTGCAGCGCGTCAGCTCATGCTCAAGTATAAGGACAAAAAGTGGTACCAGCTGTAATAAGTGGTGTCAGCTGTAAGGCTTGGTACCAGCTGTAAGGCGTGGTAGCAGCTGTGAGGTGTGGTACCAGCTGTAAGCGTGGCACCTGCTGTAAGGTGTGGTTCAAAGATGTATGGCAGGAGATGGATCGAACTTCAGGATGTAAATTCTAACCAACTGTAGCTGCGGAGGTAGAAACAACTTCAGATAATCTAGACGCCCCTAGACGGGCGCTCGAGTAACAATGTTTATCTCGAGCCGAGTCAAAGCTGCAACCTGTCGCTCTTCCTTACACCTAATTGGTTACCTTGTTTGATTGCTGTATGTTAGCCATTCTTTTTTACATGGACTGGAATATCTACTGCATTCTTACAAAAAAGACCAGCCCCCTGTTAGTTCTTTTCGTTCTTTGAACTGGTTGGTTCTTGGCGTGCTCTGAACAACTAGTTCTTGGCGTGCTATGAACAACTAGTTCTTGGCGTGCTCTGAACAACTAGTTCTTGGCGTGCTCTGAAC
>NW_025946210.1:69620-86697 GCF_000764305.2 Hyalella azteca | reverse complement strand
CGGCAGTAACGGGTCGGGCAGTAGGCTTCATCGCACCTTAATCCTGCAAAATTAATTGAGGTTAACGCAAATTAGCTCGCAAACTATTTGAAATTCATGCAAAAAACTGTGCTTTAAATCGATTTAAACCAATTGGTTTTAATCTGATGAGTAACGAGTACAGAGGTAAAACAAAATAATTGATCAACGCACTAAATTCTTCTTTGGTTCTTGTACCAATTTACTCCGGCAAGCAGGATCCGATCATTTTATGAAAAAAACACATATGGTCTATTTCTTGTTAAAAAATGGATCATTATACTGTGCCATAAACGTATAAATTTCAATCAATAATATCTTATGGAAAAGTAAGTTACTTTACATGAGGTTTATCAAAAAATAGCAGATTGAGCTGTTAGGCGACTATTGCATCTTTGCGTCACCTGTGCAAAAAAAAAAAAAAAATGTTGCTGCGGCCAGGTTATAAAGGCATTGGGCTTGAGTAACATTTAATATCTTATTTAGAATATAATTACCTCTAATAACACTTAACATTGAGCTGCGCTCATAATGTCTTTACTTATTTACCTCTAAAGCCAAAGGTGCAGACGCACAGGTAGCCCCGAGTGCCGGTCACGCACGAAGCCCCGTTGTTGCACGGCCTTGCCGAGCACTGGCCCTCGACGCTGTCATGGAAAAGCCTCGAGGACGAAACTCCTGAAGAACTTGTGGACGTCAGAGCTGAGCTGGATGGTTGAGCCGAATGTTCCTGCAGGTATTTGGAACTGATCACTTTTTATGAAACGCAATCGGGAATTTCTGAGCAATCGATTGTAATTTTCGAGAGTTGATTTCGCTCTGTCAATTTTTATTTTGTGAATTCAAACACTCTGAGTTCTATGCAAATACAAGGAAGCAACATCGTGTTAGACATGATTCAAATAAGTCTCTTCTTAGATGATATTCCTAACCAGATTAAAAAGAAAACTCTATCAAAATACCAACGAGTGATGTGATATAGTAAAATTGCTAAGCAGTTCTATCAACCTGAGCTTGAGAAATTACATTATGTCTTACCTCACCGTAGTGCCTTCTCTCGTGCTTTAGTAAATTGTCGTTTTTCCATTCTTTTTCTTCTTCACGTCCATGGACGAGCTGGCCATTCTCATAGTGCTCTTCAACTTCCATTTCTCTGCGATGAGTCACGCCTCCGATGCCACCTCCCGGATAACCTGGAATTCCGTAAGTCGCTCCCTGGGACCCCGAACTTGATGATTCAATGTTGAACGCTGACGACTGGCTCTGGTATCCGTTGTGAGATCCGTACACTGAAGGCTGAGCGTTGTAATCTGCACCAGATTGAGGAGAGTACGCCCCAAAGGATCCTGTGGCTCCAAAAATGGTCGATCCTCCAGCTGAACCACCGTAAGTTCCGAAACTTGACGATGATGTGAGACCTGGACTAACCTGGACTGAAGTCCCACGTCCACGAATTGCTTCCCCCTGAAATTAAGAACTTGATATCGAAATAGGATTTGGTTAGGTGATCTAGAAATTCAGTTTGACCGATCAATTATGAAACGAAACTGAAGAATTGGAAACGAGTAACTACAGACAAACGTTTTTGTTGAATTATTTTGAGAAATATTTAACGAGTAACGACCAATAATTAGTTTTATTTAAATTTTTATGACGCGAATTTTATTACCTGTCCATACACACGTTCTTCGTGTTTCTGAAGCTCGTTGTTCTTCCATTCTTTCTCTGCCTCCCGTCCTCTAACAAGCTGCCCGTTCTCATAATGTTCTTCTACTTCCATTTCGCGCTGGTGGGATATTGCTCTTCCCCCTGTTCGATCCCCACCAGCATATGCTTCGAAATTCCCAAAGGCATCATATCCTGTAGTTCCATATGTTCCAACAGAGGCACCACGGTGGGAAGCTTCGGATGAGGATGAAATTTCATTCGAATAGCTGCTGCTTCCAGTTTGAATTTCTGTGCCACCGCCAAATGGTGAATAAGACTCGTTTTCCGTGTCCTCCGATCTTTCGCCATCGTACTGTGTTCCCGAAGTTCTACTACCAGTAGAAACACCCGATGCAGAATGTAAAGACTCGTAATTGCCTATTCCTCCGTCACCAATAACAAATGTGCGTGCTCCAGAATTAAGAAGATTAGTTCCTAATTGACTATTAACACGGGATGATTCAATTGCAGCATTTGGGTTAATCCCAGCGGTATTTTGGCCGCGCTGAGTTGATCCCGAGTTTCCACGTTGGTGTTCTGAAACGTAGTTATTGCTATCCCGTTGAGTCTGTGTAGAGTAAGATGAGCCCTGATAGTGTTGGCTATGACTATTTGCTGTTGACGCTGGCCGATAATTGGACTCAGAAGCAGTTGTCAGAGTTCTCCCAGACAAAATATCTTGTAGAGCATCTCGGTGAGCACCCGTTGCAAGCTCGTCTGGACCTTTTTCGGAATATTCCTCATGAATCAAACTTCCATCCGTGAACTGCCTTTCGTGTCTCAAGTCGTAAGTTTGTTGACCATTTTGAAATTCTTGTTCCCGCCGTATCTCTGTTTTCCTCGTCTTGGTAACAGGTGTTACATTTATAGTTACAGTTTCGCCTACGCCAGTACGTTGCCGGTTTCCACTTCGATAACCTTCTTGAATGCCTGTATCAAAACTGTTGCCGTAATTACGATTTTCGATAAAATTCGAAGTGTATCCTCCCCCGCTCATCCCTCTTCCAATTCCCAATAACCACGCATCGTCCTGATTATAGATGGTTCTTCCCAGCGATGCCAATTCAGCCTGGTCCTTTTCATCATGATCCTCGTGGATAAGCTCGCCATCTTGGAAACGACGTTCATGCGTAGATTCATAAACTTGATTACCATCGACAAATTCTTTCTCTTGCTTCAAGTCGAATCTCTGGGAATGGGCCAGAGGAACAGCATTGGGGTCTAATACTCCATAGCCTGCCAAGTCATCCATGCTTAGATCTAGAGCTCCTACATTGACACCATCGGTCAACATTTCATCTCTTGACCTTTCAGTCTTATTTTCATGGACTAATACTCCATTCTCATAATATTTGTTCAGTCGTGTTTCACTTACAAGTTTTCCGTTCAGATAACGTCGAGAGGATCTGGTTTCTATCTTATAGCTTGATACAAGAGGTTGAATTTGAGAGGTAATTGTGCTCTGCGTCCGATTTGTGATATATGCTGCCCGATCATATGCTGATCCAGATGCGGGAATAACATGTGATCCTGATCTATCGTCCTGACCATGCGTGGAATAGTACCTAGAGAGTTCAGAGCTTGATGCTGTTCTCCCAATGCTTGTCGTACCAACTTTATTATCAGCCTGGGAAAAACTAGAAGTGCCGTCAACGATAGGACTTATATCATATCGTTCTTCGTCTATTTGTGTGTTTACAGCATCAATATTATTGAGTCGTACATTTTCATTTTCTCCTACCTTCACTGTGAATGAAATTCCAGTTGTACTACCTGGTCTGACGGCAACATTGGCATTGGAATTTCTATGTTCACCTGTAACTGTCGAACTAGTGATTATACCATTCTGATCAGCATGTTGAGGGGAGTACGGTGATGGGCTCGTATCAATAGTTTGAAGAACAACGTTCGTACCGGCCGACCGATGATCATTGCTTCTGTCGATTTCGTTTGTATGATCTAGATGATCATCATAAAGAAATCCCGGTCGCAACGCTCTTACGTGCTGCGATTGCTGAACTGTGTGAGATTGTTGTGAAGTGTCGACCGCTTCAGCGTTCCTGTTAACGCTCATTTGCATATTTTCACCAGCTTTTTGTGAACTATTTGCACCACTCTCGTAGCGATTTTGTGTCGTACTTGATGAGGTAGTTTGAACTTTAACCGGAGATTCACTTCTCCAGTGAGACCAAGCAGAATAATTGGCGAACTGACTTGGTTGATAAGATGAGGAACGAATACTGTACGGAACTGAGTACGTATCTGTTATACGACTGACAGTTGGAGAAGCCGTCGTTGTCGTTTGAGGTCTCTGAACATAGCCAGATCCATAGAACGCAGAATGTCGTCTTTCAGTGTTAGCTGATTGAGATTCTGAATGTGTACCGATTCTCTCATAGTTCTGCTGCATATCGGTTTCAGATGGTTGAGGTCTGCCGGTGTGCGAGGAGGATTCGTACTCCGATCTATAACTTGCAGGAATTGTGGATCCAGGCAATTGGTACGTAGCTTCTGAAAGTTGTCTTTGAGATAAATTAGATCCAATGTGAGTGGAAGACGATTGATGACTCTGTGGAATACGTTCCACTGTCCGTGCAGGTGTATAGCTGGGCCTGTATGAAGGCTGATTAGAGTGGGCTACAAAACGAGTAGAACTCGTTTCTTGAGAAACTTGGGCCGGTCGCTCACTCGCTGTTAACAATCCGGCATTAGTTATACGCACTCTGTTGGGTCGTGGTCTGTACTCACTCGAAGTGCTACTAGATGTTTGCCTTTGAGTCGTACTAACTCTTCTCTCCTGAGGGCCTGGTCTCCAGTATGAAGCTCTGTATGAAGTGTCCGTGGGCGTCTCATAACCAGAACCAGACCTGACATGAGCATTGGCTGTTTCGCGGCTTACGGTGGATTGTTGAGAGCTAGCGGCGTTTGCTGCAATGTTAGCAGTGCTTCTTGATCCATCTTCATCAGCAACGTTGTGCACCAAGCGGCCGTCTTCATATCTCCTTTCCTCATTCCGACGATAAACCTGTTGGCCGTCTACGAAATGGGATTCATGATGCTTCTCATCTCGGACACTTGTTGTCTGAGCAGGAGCATGAATCACTGCTGTACCTTGATGAAGTCTCTCTCTGAGTCGTTGGACGTCTGCGCTGAACCTATTTTCGAAATTGTCCGTCGTTTCCGCAGCGCTTCCTGCTGCTCTGTAGTCGTTGCCTCTAATTGTATTTAGGCTTCCGCCGGTCGCTCCATGTGTCCCGCTCATTCGGTAATTTGATCCAGATCCATAACTCCCACCCGCCAAAGCGGATGATCCTTCAGTTGATCCAAAACTTCCTCCAGTGAATCTACTTGAGGAAGATCTCGAAGCACTACTCCGGTAGCTGCCCGGTACGATTACCACAGGTAAATTTGGTACAGTATTTGGGTCTCCTCTCTCATGACCATCGTGATGCACAAGCCTTCCATCTTCATACCGCCTCTCATCTCGCTTCTCGTACACTGGCTCGCCGTTCACAATGCGATGTTCTTCATGCACTTCGTGTTTCACCGATCTACCGTAAGGCCCAAAGTCAGCCTGGAATTCGCCCAACTCCTAAAAGGAAAATATATAATACTTAAATACATTTAATTTCTCCTTATAAAATATGCTCATTTTCAGTGGTTCAGTTGCAACTAGACTCACATGTATTGCATATTGACAAAATTAGTTGATTTTATTTACAGTTTTTCGTATATGTAATTGTTAAATTGTGTAAATTTGATGTGTTAATTTTTAGATTGACGATATGGAAGTTCCGTAATGCATGACTTGAAAATAAATTATTAAAAATTTGTTTAACGCAGTTTTGCCATTAAGTTCTCACTACGTTGCTGTTGTAAGCAGAAAAAGTATCGGAAAATTTCTATTGTTTGAGCCGATTAAGAGATGAAGGGATTTAAAAATGACATAAATTGAGGCAATTATAGAACTGCTTCCATTTGTTTTCTTGCCGTTTACTACACTCCTCTTGACCAAACCTCCATGTTGAAATACATTCATATATCCTGCTCATCTTACAGGAATTAGTAACTGATTAGTGCTTAATTCATTGTTTTAATTTAATTTAATTTTTAAAAGCCTTTTGTTATTTCAACACGGATTTAAATTATTCCACGGCAATTTCTTGCTCATTTTTCATGTAAGTCGGTTTGCTGACTTTGTATATTGGAGTCTCTTTTTTAATGCCTATTAACAATTTTTTTTAGCATCCGAACATAGGTAATAAAAATATTTATATTGTATATCTCCAACGATGTAATTAATGGAAATGAATATACCAACCTAAGATAACCATATACAAAACCTGTATTTTTATTTGAAAGAATAGACATTATGTTAACTATGCACACATATATTATCCCGTATATTATGATGACTCTAGGACTGAAGATATTGACAGAGGTTCCTCCGCAATCTTTATAAAACCGGATATCTAATAATTGTCTTCATTTCTTGTAGAATTTTATCAGAGTATGATCAAATATCCCTGGTAACATTGAAAACATATATATACTTCTTTTTTTACTACAAGACATTTCGTCTTGTTTTGGTCAAAATTCATTAGTTAACCCGAAAAGCTTCTCGATGACTCATTCAGCCATACATTAAAATCAAACAATGAAGCTGCTACTTAAGAGGTTTTCCCTCTATCTTGAATGTGCGAGGGAAAAGGCACAATAATCTAATGATAAAGTTAAGAGTACACAAACGTTTAAAAATGAAAGATAACGAGTTTGGCACTGACAAAGACATTTTTCTCACCGATCCCAACGCGGAGCTGCCACTGGTCATGTGTGTGCCGAGGTCGATGGAAGAGACGTAAGGCGCTCGTATTTGTTCAACATGGAAATCTTCCGCGAGACCTGGACAAGAAATATTCTTATATTAGTGCTGTCTGTTGGTTCTTGTGGTAATGCACTTGGAATTTCAACATGGCACGAAAATTAGCTATCATGGAACACAAGTAATCCGCCAATGAATGAACGGTAAATTTAACCGTGCACCAAAAAGTTGAAAGTCTCATATCAGTTTTCTGAATTATACATTTAATAATGCCAAGCAGAAGCTTACTACATTCTTTTCAGAGTGTTTACATCTTTTAAATGAACGTGGTGTGAAAAATTAATGATGAATCAACGTATTGAAAGCTATGCCTCTTAATAATCAGTTGAAGGAATCAATGACTTAAATTTATTAGCCGACCAACGGCACAAAAGGCTTTTATATGAAAATAGAAGTGAAAAGATTTTACGACTCGTAAGCCCTACAACCCTTCGCTGCCAATTTTCTTTAATATCGTCATTTATTCAAATTGCCCTAATTAAGTTTTCAGAATAAACCATGCACTGTTTATCTTATTGGGAGTCGAGACTTTCACATTTAACAGTCTGTGATGTGTGACTTTGTGCCACAGCTTCACAAATTTTAAATTTTAATATAAATTTAAAATTAAATGAACTTTCACGCTTCAGTCGAAAAGGCTGCATTATCATGAAAATAGCGAGCCCTGCTTAGGTTTTAATGTTATAGAAATGTTATTATTTTTGACCTGCAAGATAACTAAATGTTTCCAGAGATGGGCAATCTCTGCACTTGAAGATTCCCTTAGCGAAAATCCCGTCATCTAGAAATCCGTCATCCCAAAACCCGTTGTCCCGAATCCCGTCATCCCGAATCCCGTTATCCCGAATCCCGTTATCTCGAATCCAGTTATCCCGAATCCCGTCATCCTGAATCCCGTCATCCTGAATCCCGTCATCCTGAATCCCGTCACCCAGAATCCCGTCATCCTGAATCCCGTCATCCCGAATCCCGTTATCCCGAATCCCGTTATCCCGAATCCCGTTATCCTGAATCCCGTCATCCTGAATCCCGTCATCCTGAATCCCGTCATCCCGAATCCCGTTATCCCGAATTCCATTATCCCGAATCCCGTTATCCCGAATCCCGTTATCCCGAATCCCGTTATCCTGAATCCCGTCATCCCGAATCCCGTCACCCAGAATCCCGTCATCCCGAATCCCGTCATCCTGAATCCCGTCATCCTGAATCCCGTCATCCCGAATCCCGTCATCCTGAATCCCGTCACCCCGAATCCCGTCACCCCTTATCCCGTCACCCCGAATCCCGCGATTCCGGTATCCCGTCATACGGAATCCCTAATCCCGTCATCATGAATCCTATCATCCCAAATCCAGTCATCCCGAATCCTGTCATTATGAGTCCCAACATCTCGAATCCCCTAACTTCGGTTTTGCATGTAAATCGCTTGAACTGTCTATTCTTGAAAAGATACACACAAACTACAGTAAATAACCAATTTAAATTATGTAATACAATTCATTTCTCCCTGTCTCAATGTCTCACTGTTAGGGAACGCGGTGCAACACACTGTTGTTGAATCCCGTGATCCTGAATCCCGTGATCCTGAATCCCGTGATCCCGAATCCCGTGATTCTGAATCCCGTCATCCCGAATCCCGTGATTCTGAATCCCGTTACCCCGAATCTTGTGATCCTGAATCCCGTGATCATGAATCCCGACTGTTTTGCATATAAAGCGCTTGCATTGCCTATCCTTGAAAAGATATACACAACCTACAACAAAAATCCGATTTTAATTATTTAATACAATTCTTTTCCCACTGTCACTAAGTCTCACTATTCCACTGTTAGGGAACGCGGTGCAACACACTATTGTTTTATGACTATTAAGGATACTTGCATTTATTATTCATGTTTCAGAAGTCATCTCACTAGTCACCACGTTTAGCCACTCTTTTAACCTTTTCATTTGCTTCGTCATCCAACCTATAGGTACGTATTAGTGTTTGCACTATAAAAGTTTTAATAATTTTCTGTGTCAATTCAGTGACTGTTTATATAGATGATCTTGAATACTAATATATATATAGTCCGTTAGTATTATGTTATGCGTCATATTTTTCATAGCTAGTGCAGGATTAATTCATGAAAAAAAGAAAGAGTACGAAACTGAGACTAGACAAGAAGAATGAGATTCAGCTAGGAGAAGACACAGTTTATATTTTTGTATTTGGCATTTTAACGTCATTTTATTATTATTGTTGTGTGTTATCACACCATCTCATGTTGGCACAAACTACATGTTGCTAATGGGCCTTAAAATTAAAGGGGATTGACTTATCCTCGTGAATGTGCTAAAAACAAATTTTTTCAGTTTTCACTAGTATAATCGAATATCATTCTTACCTGAATCGAAGTATTCATAGGTAAGCGTTGAATAAAAAAAAGACGAAATTCGACTAAATTAAATACATAATTATTTTGATTATTAATATTGTTATAAAATAAGACCTACAGGCCCACAGCGACACAGCCAAATCCTACGGTCGACTTAGGAGTATGTTAATTAAAAAAATCTAAAATTAAAATTACACTGAAATTCACGTTTTTGCAATTTTAAAGTCTTTGCACCAACTCGAGAAATTTTTTTGCTTGGAAAATACTTTAAAGGAAATTCATTTGACAGGTTTCCTCATAAAAAATCACAGTCTACTAGCAAATTTCCATTAAATTGTTTATCACTGCACCACATATACTGCGCACTACGCGCGTGTCGTCATGCGGAGATGCACCGCACAGCTGCTGCAGTCATCAGTGCAGTGCAGCCCTGACCTTCTGCAGCTCTGAGCTCAAGTCGCACTTAATATTTACACTCAATGATACAAGAGTTGCCCCTTCAAAATTTATTGTGTTTTTGACATCAGTATTTCTTCGTACCAAGTAAATTATTAGCTGCTATAAAATTAATTTCAACTTCTGCAATGATACATGAGTGTCCCCTTAAAAATTTGATGCGTTTTTGACATCAGTTATTCTTCATACAAGTATATTATAAGCTGCTACAAAATTAATTTCAACGTGTGCAATGACACATGAGTCGCCCAATAAAAATTTGAGGCGTTTTTGACATCAGTTATTCTTCATATCGAGTAAATTATTAGCTGCAATAAACTTAATTTCAACTTTTGCAACGATACATGAGTTGCCCCTTAAAAATTTATTGTGTTTTTTGACATCAGTTATTCCTCATACCAAGTAAATTATTAGCTGCTACAAAATTAATTTCAACTTGTGCAATGATACATGAGACGCCCCTTAAAAATTTGTTGTGTTTTTGACATCACTTATTCTTCATACCAAGTAAATTATTAGCTGCTATAAAATTAATTTCAACTTTTGCAACGATACATGAGTCACCCCTTAAAAATTGGTTGCGTTTTTGACATCAGTATTTCTTCTTACAAGTATATTATTAGCTGCTACCAAATAACTTTAAAATTTTGCAATCATTATTATTCTACACCAAAACTACAATGAGCTTGTATAACATTAATCCAGCGAATGCATCATGAGAACCTATGCTACTAACTAACGAGTATGTATACTAAATTAATTCAGTTATTTCTTACGTCATTCATTCTATGCGATAATAGTTTGGTTATTGTTAAAAAATTCTTATACCATGAATAATCTTGTAAAAAAATATTTATGAAAGTACTTAGACCTGAAAATAATAACTAACTTAAATTCATAATAAAGTTAGTGGAAGCTTCAGACCCGAGATACTTAATAACCCTTTCGTGACTAACGTGACTATAACGTCCCGCGCAATATTATACCCTATATAACTTGCATATAGCGCAACATTAAGGCACAGCTAACTACAGGGATATGTGAGAAACACTTCAGCACCAATGGTAATTGCAAAGAAATAATATTTTTATCTGTTTATTGTGATATGTTTATAATTTTTATCTGCTTATTGTGATATGTTATTATAAGCTAGTGTACACGTTATCCAAAGAAAGTTTTTGATGGTATTCAACAACTATCAAATATAGTGCAGGTAAATATTGTTGTTTTTTACTAGAAAAATAATCATTTCTCAAAATAAATATATATGTGAAAACGATGTATTTCTATGATCCCTAACTCCAAATTTGTCTGTAGGGCCAAGCATCGAGTATAAAAGACACGTTTCAATAAATAACAGAAGCAGAAATGCTTCTACAATGCAGCAGTCAACTGGCGCACTATCTGTCACCTCAGTGGCAACCATATACCACCGGGACTTTCTAGTCCCGTTTATTTAATTTTTACCATTAATATATATTTAAATATTTTTAACACTGTCACTAGTGTTAAAATTATAATAACACTATAATTATATTAAAATTAACACTATCGGTAATTATTTTCACTATCATTGCAGTGAATTTTCATTAATAATTTCTCAAAATAATTTTTAATAATTTTTAAAATATCAAGTGTTTTAATTCATCCGTTACCTACCCAAATCAGCAAACCCACTTTATGACTTTAAGTTAAATTAAGATCAATACTTAATTAATACTTACTTAATATTAACTGTTATATTGGTGATATAATTATTAGATTGAGATGGCATGCAAAACGAACAGTAACATTAAAAT
The DNA here is from genome assembly GCF_000764305.2 of Hyalella azteca. NCBI lineage: Eukaryota > Metazoa > Arthropoda > Malacostraca > Amphipoda > Hyalellidae > Hyalella > Hyalella azteca. The sequence goes on along the minus strand of NW_025946210.1, from coordinate 75,457 downwards.
TTTGCAGGCATTTGTCTGATGAAAAGCAGTTTATTTGAGCAAAGTTTTATATATAAGTTTTATATAAAAGCAAAGTAGTTTATTTCTGATAAAAAGTAGTTTATTTAGTTAACATGTCGCAGTTGGTGTTAGGAGCTTTTGAATTATGATATATTCATAGTAGGTATATATCGTCACTCCCGATCTATGTGAGAGGTCCATTTATACTGCAAATAATTAACATGTAATTCTCTGACACAGAGCACCCAAAGTTCCAAATATTTCGCCGTCATGTAAACGCTACCGGACTTCTCTGCCTTCTTGATAATACGCCAGCTTTATGTCACGACTCAAATTTATTAGCTAACATTACCTCATTTCCGGGTTTTCATGTAACCGAGGGAGTAATTCAATATTAAGCTGAAATATTTTGGCCTTCTTCGGTTGCGGTCATTATAGATTGTTTTAGATTCATTTAATGAACGACACATGTATGACTCTCGAGAATATCGAAGTATGTTGATTTTGAATTAAAACATGAATACAATGCATTACTTTATCTCTGAAATTCACAAAAAAAAAAACACTTTCAGGTCATGGAAAAATTATGAAAAAGTTATACGCGTTCACAGCGTGAGTATTAACTCCTAGAAAAATTGGAAAATATATTGAATACAGGAGCTAGTAAGCTTTCTTTAAAATGATTGAAACGAATTTTTTATGTTGGTGTTAGGGATTTTTATTATCTAAATAAAAAATAATGCATTGTTATTGGGAAAAGTGGACATGTTCGAATTAATCAGCATATTGGAGCAAAAAAGAAATAAACAACTGAAATACTAACATAAATGTAGCATTTAAGCAGGAATAATTCCCCGAGATTCATTGTACGAGTTTTAAAATAGTGAACCACATCGCTTGTTGATCAAACGGTCAACAAATGGAGACAAGTAATTTCTGACAATGACGTTTACCATGAACTGTTGAGCTCAAATTATCGTCATTGTATGGAACCTATAATTATTTTTATTTATATATTGTAATTTAATAATCATTGTACACATATCGGAACATACCATTTATCATTTTTTGCTTCAACAGGGATCAATTTAATTTCTTCTAACAGTTATGAACTAATACTTTTACTTTACACGTATAGTTAACAACTTAGGTTATATTTGCAAGGATAAGCTACTGTTAGAATATAATTCTCTCCCGAGTCATGTACATCAGGAGATTCAATTGAAAAGAAATATTTTGCAAATTTTGATACACAACGGTAATTTATTTAAATTCGAAGTCACTCACCTGCAATGATGTCCAGAAGACCAAACAATAGAATCAGATGAAACCGATTCATTGCGTTTAATTAAATATGGCGATCTAACTACTACACACCGACCCCGATTCTTGGCGATAAATATTTCTTATGAACAAAATAGCTCAGGGGATCCTGAGCTTCTGTGATATATTTTTATGGTATAACGAACGTCTTTTCTTAAGATATCTTCTCTGAGCACTGGGCAACCGCTTGAACTGCAGTCTGCTTTATAGCCCCACGCTACGCAAGGCCGCGGGATGCAAACAAGACGCGATTGTGATGGCATCTTGACCGTGATGCTTGTTCAAGACTTGGTGCTAAATCACATGTAATTTTTAGTTCTAAAGATTTCCTGTTCATTTAAACTATACTGTAATCGCAATTAGTGAACACATTACTGCATTATCAGGTGCAGTCGAGCTCCTAATCTTTTTTCGCTGAGGTTTAGTGTTTTTTAATCAACATTATTCAAAAATTTCATAAGCTTTTCACGACAAAACATTAAACATGGTAAGAACGTTCAATCCACATTTTTACTTGAACAGCTAAACGTCAACAGAGAACAACTATAGATTTTCCTCACATGCATGTCTTAAGCAGACTTCTTTTAGCGGATTGATTCACTTAGTTAATTTTGATTCATTTAATTTATTCTGTGGAGATTCCAATAGTTAATTTTTCTTGGAGTGATTCATTTAATTTATTCTGCGGAGATTCCCATAGTTAATTTTTCTTGATATGATTTATTTAATTTATTCTGTGATTCATAAAAGCTGTTGACACACATTATGTTCCCCTCGGAGTCATTCGTCAGATTGTTTGCCTTGTGAGTCCAACACCTCATTTCCGGACTTGTCACGTGGGCGCGACACGCGGTTCTGCCATTTGCAGGGCTCATCAATTTCACCATGACGCCAACCACGAAAATGATTTAAAGTGAATCGTTGACTAATTCCATTCAATTCATTAAGTCTGGATTCGAAAAAATCAAAATTTGAATTCAAACGAGCAATAATGTTTTTTTCGCCCACCACGAAAATGATTTAAAGTGAATCGTTTACTTACTTCATATAATTCCTTAAGTCCGGTCTCAACAAACTCAAAATTTGCATTCAAACGAGCCATGTAATAGGTTTTTTGAAAGCTCACTTACAAGCGTCTGAAGGGAACGCTGACTGACTTGTGTAGTGTAGAAGGGCGAAGCTAATTAATCTATTAATTGATTAGTGTTAAATTTTCAGAAATTCCCGGATTCCATAGACAAACACGATTTGAGTTCATCGTCTAATAACCGTGTTCAAATACTGCTTGATTTTTAGTAGTGTGCTTGTGTAGGTAAAGGCAAGAAGTTTGATAAAAGTATTCAATGGCACCATATCGTTATAGATATTTTTTTGCATCTCGCTTGTGTTTAAATAGCAGAAATTTCTGATTTATGTTAATAGAGAGATCTAAAATTACCCAAGAGGATGTGCATCAATTAAGAAAAAACACAATATTTCTGGCTATTTATCTCTCAACAAAGATATCCGGTCCCATGCACACCAGCATCAATGTCATGGCAAGCGTGGGTAGAATTGTTGTAAGATTTCCAACAGGATACACTCTTCAGCGTTCGTTTACTTAGCTGCAATGTATCGCAAATGCTATTCCAATATCATATAACATTCCTCAGTACAATTTGAATTTCAATATCATATTATGTGGTTTATATTCCGTGGTACAAATCGAATGATTATTCTGATGATATGTTGTCATCACCTTCTTAATTGTAGTATCAGTTTTTTTAGCGCATTTTCTCATTTATGGAAAAAATGCACTATTGTGCTCGCCATGTCCGTCCGTCCGTCCGTCTGTCCGTCCGTCCGTGACTTCAAGTTTTCGTCGACGAGAAAATGCGCTCTCTGTCACTCACTGCAGTGAGTACTGAGTTATATTTTTTTAAATTTAGACCGTGTTTTTTTTCCGCAAGCTGTTGCGGTACGAAGCATTTATTTTCTTTCACTTTATACTGTGAATGACATTAGTGGTTAGAGCGAATAATGAAAGAAGGCATCAAGTAGAGGATTTTGCGTGATATGGGACTTCCTGGTTCTCATAAAATAATTAATGAGAATATGCTAACTACAATTACCACCCTTGATGAGACTCCACATGTCACTAGGGACCTCATAAATCGAACACTTGATTCTCTAACTCGAGCCTGAGACTGTAAGTCAAGGTCCTGACCCACATACCTTGGAACACTGGCCTTATTCTCTTCATTAAAGCGTGAGTGTTTAGTACATTCAGAATTTGATCGTTACATATATTTGGAACTGTTTTATAAAGACTACTAATTGTTGTAGCTCTGATATGTCCGAAATGAAAGGCGTATCCGAAATGAAAGGTGTAAATATAGTGACTTCGCATTTCAGATTCCTAGCGCAAATGTTGAAATATCAGTAGGAGAAAGTAACAAAATTGAAGAAAAAAGAAATGCAATACTGGAATTGCGAAGAATACGAAAAATTGGCGAAAATTGAACAATCGAGTGATGCTGTAATTACGGCAGCTACGCAGCTCGAGGTGGTCTAGCAAAATTTAATGAACTTGTTTGTATAAGGTAAAGGAGCCTGAAGAAGAGAGCTGGTAAGGTCCCAATCTTCGCTTTATGGAAAAAATTTGATCAGTACTCACTGCAGTGAGTGACAGAGAGCACATTTTCGCGTCGACGAAAACGTGAAGTCACGGACAGACGGACGGACATGACGAGCACAATAGCGCATTTTTTCCATGGATGAAAAATGCGCTAAAAAGGATCCGGCGTCTTGAAACAGACGGTGTAAAAATTCGAGAAGGTCGTTCATAGGAACGAATCTTTATTCTTGAGTTACAATTAGAACAAGATTCTATGAATCGTAAGTGTTCGTTAAGAGTCATCGAATCCTGCTGTTGTTGTAACTTACGGATTTATATACTCGTCAAACCCTCTAGTATCACGAATACCAACATTAGTTCAGCTTCAAGAATATTTGATGTAAAGCTAATTATCTACCAACATATTATTATCAGGATTTTCGCAACGATATCAATTGTGCATTGAAAACCAAAAAAATGCTGTTAAAAAAAATCGGGTCAAAAGGCCACTCTTTAGATTGTTTCTGAACAAGTCACGAAAATTGAATCGGCGACAGGCCATGAGCCTATTTCTTCTATCAAAATAAAATGAGAAGAGCTAAGGGTGGCCCAGTAGTTAAAGTTCAGAGTACCAAGATTGACGCACTAGAGAGGCGCGGGTTCGATCCCAGCTCTGTGCGACAGTTTCTGGTCAGAATCGGAAAGGAGGCCGGGCGGTTAAGCACAGCAGAAATGTAGCAGTGCGTTGCGAGTTTGAGACCTCAAAATGCTGTGAATGTTCTGCGATGTTAAGAATCGGTGACAGGCCTACGGCCTAATAAACGCTGAAACTGCTATTATTATTAGCATTATTATTATTATTATTAATATTATTAAGAGAAACATGTGATCATGGTGTGTTGCCGATACTCTGATGGATGCCGCGTGTCCAGCGTGACAACCACTCACGCACAACACAACGCAAAATCTTACGCACAATTGTTGGAATAAACAGCTGTGGCATCTTGCAGAGACTCATCAGTGATGATGATGGACTGAAAGTGGAAGTGTGCTGGACGTTCCAGATTTTTGGGTCCTGCTTTCAAATTTGCTAGGTTTACCAGTCAATATATTACCCCTCTGGATTTCCACACTGTGACTGGCCTAACCTGTTATGTAGAATTGCAGCAAACAAGCAAGTAGCCTGAGCAGCTAGAGCTAGGTACTCGTACTTCAAAGTTCAATTGAATCAATTCTAGAGTAAGAGGTAGCTAGCTACCTAATTATTACTATAAATAATTTCATGAACATGCATTGCAAGCAAAATTGCAATGCATACTCCCAGTCCTAGGTTAAAAATCTATTTAGTTTTTTCTTAGTAAGAGATTTGGAAAAAAGTTTCACTAAAGCTTTTTACTAAAATCAGCTAGAATCTAGGCAATATATATGCAGCAAAGATTTATGTTCTCCAGCTTAGGGCCTTTAGGCAGTGCTATTCTTTAAATCATAAATTTCTTAGGTATCTGAGTTAAGGGGACCGGCTAACCCCCCAGAAAACTCCTACAGTTATCATCCGATCATCATGAAACTTCACATACATACGTAAAATGTAAAAAAATAACATTTTGTTCGTATGAATTTTTCGAAAAATTGATAGAAAACGTGAAATTCATAGAAAACGGCTAAAAAGGGGTACTACAGAAAATCGATCTCCTCCTACAAATATCGTCCTACAACATCCAGACACATATCATTCGATTCGTAAAGACCATATCTATCGACGTGGCCATCGCTTTTTTTCATTTTCCCCATATTTTTTTTAATGCGCGTTTTTCCAGATGTGTATAAGAGACAGAATGGACCTCTTCCGTTACCCTGGAAATCTAAGTTGCTCTAGATAAATTTCAGTGTGATAAGCACCGTGATTCTGAAACAAGTT